>NC_064861.1:26153272-26413272 GCF_024139225.1 Suncus etruscus
AGCCAGGAGTAAGTCCTGAGCATTGCCAGGTTTACCTCCCCCTAAATTATTTATTCCTCTTATTAACCCCCCTTTTTTGGTTGTTTTTGCTGTTGTTTTGGGTCAACCTGGCAGTGCTCAGAGATTACTCCTGGCTCTACGCTCAGAAATCGCTCCTGGTAGGCTCGGGCTCGGGGGAACATATGGGATGCCAGGATTCGAACCACCGTCCTTTTGCATGCAAGGCAAATGCCTAACCTCCATTCTTCTTCTTCTTCTTCTTCTTCTTCTTCTTCTTCTTCTTCTTCTTCTTCTTCTTCTTCTTCTTCTTCTTCTTCTTCTTCTTCTTCTTCTTCTTCTTCTTCTTCTTCTTCTCCTCCTCCTCCTCCTCCTCCTCCTCCTCATTTTCCTTCTCCTTTTCTTTCTCTTCCTCCTCCTCCTCCTCCTCCTCCTTCTCTTCCTTCTCCTCCTTCTTTCTTCTTCTTTGGTTTTGGAGCAACACCTAGCTGTACTAAGGAACGACTCTTGACTCTGTTCTCAGGCATCACTTCTGGTAGCACCTTGATGTCCATATGAGGTGCTGGGGATTAAACCAGTGTTAGCCACATGCAAGTGTCTTAGCCTTGTATTATATCTCTGGGGCACTTACTATTTTTTGTTTCTTTTGTTTGATTGTTTGCTTTATTTTTGGGCCACATCGGTGGTGCTCAGGGGTTGCTCTTGAGGATAGAAACCCAGGTCAGTCTCATGCAAGACAAATGCCTTACCCAATCAAACATTGCTTTGGCCCCTTCTGTTTCTGTTTATGGGTTATACTCTTTGATGCTGAGGGGGTCACTCCTGATTCTGCACTTAATAATTACTCCTGGTAGTGCTCAAGGGACCCATCTTAGATGCTGGGGATAGAAATTTGGGTCAATCATATTAAGGCAAGTGACCTACCTGCTGTACTATTTCTCCAGCCTCTCCTCTTACTCTGCTAGTTAAATTTTTCTATTAAACGATTTTTGTTTGTTTTGGGGGTCAGGGATCACTCCTAGTTATGTGTTCAGGGATGTCTCTATGGCTTTGCTTGTAAGAACATGTGGTACCAAAGTTGGAACCCAGACCTCCTGCTATATTTGTTTTTCCCTTCCTTCCTTTCCTCCTTCCCTTTCCTTCTTTCCTTCTTCCTTCCTTCCTTCCTTCCTTCCTTCCTTTTCCTTCCTTCCTTCCTTCCTTCCTTCCTTCCTTTTCCTTCCTTCCTTCCTTCCTTCCTTCCTTCCTTCCTTCCTTCCTTCCTTCCTTCCTTCCTTTCTTTCTTTCTTTCTTTCTTTCTTTCTTTCTTTCTTTCTTTCTTTCTTTCTTTCTTTCTTTCTTTCTTTCTTTCTTTCTTTCTTTCTTTCTTTCTTTCTTTCTTTCTTTTTCTTCCTTTCGTTTTCTTCCTTTCGTTCTTCCTTCCTTTCTTTCTTTCTTTCTTTCTTCCTTTCTTTCTTTCTTTCTTCCTTCCTTCCTTCCTTCCTTCCTTCCTTCCTTCCTTCCTTCCTTCCTTCCTTCCTTCCTTCCTTTCTTTCTTTCTTTCTTTCTTTCTTTCTTTCTTTCTTTCTTTCTTTCTTTCTTTCTTTCTTTCTTTCTTTCTTTCTTTTCTTTCTTTCTGAGTTGATATATTTTTTAATTTATTTAAAGGAAATATATCACATAGTTGACACAATTGATCATAATACATTTGTTTCAGGAAGAACAAAGGCAAAGTTATTTAAAAAATAAAAAAAAACTAATGAGATGGAATAGAAAGAAAAGGTTCAGTAGCAAGTACATTTTTGAAAATCATCGAACCACCAATTAACTCATTAAAGACCTAGCAGAAGGTTTAATAAGCTTTTTTTTTTTTTAAGGATAATAGTTAAAGAAGTACAGCAAAAACAGTGTTCGAGTGGCAATTGTTTGCATAGGCACAGCAAAATATGGAAAGGAAAAATCTTAGCCTAAATACAAGGAGATCCTACCTCTGAAGTTTTCTGGCAATTTTTGCTTTTCTTATACTAGAATTTAAATCCAAATTCCATTTTTAATTTTTTGTCACACACAGTGATATTAATGGGTTATTCCCGGATCTACACTCAGGAATTACTTCTGGCAGGCGCGGAAGACAATATGGGATGATGGAGATTGAACTCTGGTCAGCCTCATGCAAAAGAAGTGCTCTGTGCTATTGCTCTGGCCGATACATTTCGTTTTAAGTACCATTTTATCTGTCTTCCACAGTTGACTTTTAATAATTTTTTTTTTTTTTTTTTTTGGTTTTTGGATCACACCCGGCAGTGCTCAGGGGTTATTCCTGGCTCCAGGCTCAGAAATTCCTCCTGGCAGGCACGGGGGACCATATGGGGCGCCAGGATTCGAACTGATGACCTCCTGCATGAAAGACAAACGCCTTACCTCCATGCTATCTCTCCGGCCCCCACAGTTGACTTTTATTATTATCTTCATTTTGATTTTCTTTTTGCCTTATGAGTCTAGAAGTGTTTCCAAACACATAGGGCCCTTGTTACCTTCCTGTTTTTAAGTTCTATTTTGATTAGAGAAAGTGGTCTATTGATTTTTTTTTTTACATCTGATGAGATGAGCTCTCTGGTTTAGTATGTGATCAGTTTTCAGATGTTCCATGGGTACTTGAAAGGATAATTGTTGGCTGTCTCCCAGGGTTATTGTGAAGATAAACATTAGATAAAACCTATAAAGCACTTAAAATGGTACTTAGAACTGAGAGCTCAGGTAGGGGTGGCACTCATTGCTGTTCTTCTGCTCTCATTGGTGGTCTGTGATAGTCTCTGCCATTGCTCTACATAGACTCCCTGCCCTGGGAATCAGGGACCCTGAATGCTCTTCTGAAGGTTGTAAAGGCCAGCTCAGTGTCTGTGTTATCTACTGGGTCAGTATTAATTTTTTTTTTACCTCAAATTCTGTAAAGATTAAGGAAAGAGAAATGAAGGTAGAAAAGCTCCCAGATCAATAATAAATAAGGAGTCCCAGTATTACTAATTTTAGTTTATATGGGGGGGCTTTCCCAGTGAACTGTAGGTTACAGAGAAAGCACCACTTAGATCATTAGAGTCAAAACAGTTCAAGGGGGTGGATGGAAAAAGTGCAGTGGATACGATGCCAGGTTCAATCCTCCTATGGTCATTCTAGTATGACCAAGAGTGATTCCTGAGAATAGAGCCAGGAGTAATCCCTGAGCATTGTTGGGGGTGACTTTAACACCAAAACAAACTAACTAACTTGCCAACCAAAACAAAATAGTTTAAGTGTCTGGAGTCAATAGTGTGTCCTGTACAGGGTTGACTCTAATTTGATCCTTGGCACTACATGTGGTTCTATGAGCTTTAATTTGCAGTCATTGGACAGATTAGTTGAAAGCATTCAACTGTGAGACTGGGAGATAGCTTGAAGGGTGAAAGATGTGCTTTACATATGTGAGGCTCTAAGTTTGATCCCTGGAATCTCATGTTCCCTCCCAGGCTGCATGTCTTGCATTTAGCACCTCTGTGTAGGTCTTTCATGGCTCTGTAGCATTCCTGGAAGACCTCCCCAAATAAAGCCTTCTGCAGAGGATCTAACACAAGGCAGGCCTTTGATAGCATTGGTTTCTTTTTCTTTCCTTCCAGTGAGCCTGCAAGGACAGAGGGAATGTGATAGCAATCAGCACTCTTTTGTGAGGCTTCTTCCCTCCCAAAGCCTCCTCATTCTCACATGGCTGCACTTCTGTGAACTTCTCCCCTGAGCTCAGCTAGAAGTCATTGTGTCTGTGGGAATAGGGAAAGGAAGTAGATGTTGACATATGTAAATCAGGACCCAGTCTTCTGCCAAATTAGTGTGACACCTGCCTGGACAAATTTTCTTTTTATCTCCAATATGGAAAAGCCCAATTGATTTTTCAGGCCACCAATTACCATAGATGACAGCTTCTTAGACCCTTCGCAAAAACAAGGCTGTTTTCCTTGGTGGCCATCCAACTGGGAGAGGGGAGGCTCTGTTTTTTCTTTCTTTCTGATGATTTCAGAGGGCTGAACATCTCAGTGGTCTTGACTTGGTAGAGCTGTTGCTGACTGTCTCTCAACATTGATCCTCCTCTCCAAACCTTAGAGTGCAAAGTGGATGGTTTATCAACTTTGAATGCAAGGAAGAGAAGGCATGAAACACACAGGATGCAGCTCAAGGAGCAGAATCAGGGATGCACTGGAAAGGGCTGTTTCCAAAGCACTTTCAGCCCAAGCCTCCTTCTCAGCACCACCTCTAGTCCTCTTCATCTTGTCTTGCATTCCTCCCCCTTGACCAGACAGAATTTGTTTTCTTTGCCCCTGCCTCTGGGCTGCTAGAGAAAAACCAGAGAATCATGTTAACTTGTTCAGTGGTCTGATATTCAGTCATAATCAGGCCTTTGACGCTCCTTGCTTATCTCTATAATAATCCTCATTCTCTTTTTATTCATTCCATTCTGTGTCTTTGGGCTTGTTGCCAGTTTTAGTTAGTATGAATAAAGTTGCCATGGATATTCTCATACATGTCTTTTGTGGACATGTGTTTTTCCTGGGTAACTATTTAGCATTAGAATTGTAGGGTATCTGGTAGGTGTATGTTTAATTTTATAGGAAAGGACAATAATTTCTCAAAATGCTGAACAAAATTGGAATTCACATTAAACAGAATGGTCATTGGGTTATGTGCTGAACTTACTAAATCTGAATCCTAGAATAAAGGCCAGAAGCTGAGCTTTCAGAAAGCTCTTTGTGTGCCAGCACTTCATTAATGGGGCCAGGAACACATTGGACAGTCACTGTATTTACCTGCTTGTTTTCTGTCCCATCCTCTATCCCCTAAATAACATGGTTCTGGCTTTTATGGCCACCCTTCTTGCCGGCGGCAATAGTGAATCAATTGACTAACAGTGACTTAAGCAGTAAGGACATTAATTTATCTTGCATCAACTGAAATTCAGCAATGAGAAGCATCTGGTGGGGGACATTAACCTTACTCACCGAGCTGTATAATCCAGGACCCAGACTTCTTTCTATTTGTCCTCCTTAGGGCATTTACTCCCTCAAGGCTCTGGTCACCCCAGTTTAGAACAGTAGAAGCACCATGACAGTCCCTGAGGTAGAAAGGATAAAAAGGGTTGAACACATATTGTATTGAGGAGAAAAATCTTTTCTAGGTGTTTCCAGAATTTTTTTTTTTTTGGTTTTTGGGCCACACCCTGTGACGCTCAGGGGTTACTCCTGGCTATGCGCTCAGAAGTTGCTCCTGGCTTCTTGGGGGACCATATGGGACGCCGGGGGATCGAACCGCGGTCCGTCCTAGGCTAGCACAGGCAAGGCAGGCACCTTACCTCCAGCGCCACCGCCCGGCCCCGGTGTTTCCAGAATTTTAAAGTCAATTATTACCTATATCTGCTTAGATTTCAAGGGGTGAGGTAGGGGCATTTTTCAGACTATGTGGTGGGAGGGAACCCTTGGCAGTTAGGAAGAGGATGGTGGGATGGCTTCTGGTTAAGGAGTGACTGTGTCTCTCGTGAGGCCTCATTAAAACTGTTCATAAAGGGTTGGAGAGAAAGGACAGGCAATAAGGCCTTGCATGCGGCCCTTTAGACTGTGACCCTGGTTCGCTCCCAGTACGAATTCTACATATGGTTTCCTGAGCACCATCAGCAGATACTCTTGAGCAGAGCTAGCATCACCCTGAATCCCAAAGAGGGTGACCAATGCATCCTCTCACCCTTCCCCAAAACCTGTTCTTACCTTAATTACTAGAACCAAGAACTTCTCAATATTCCTTGACTTCACTTCCATGATGGTATACCTTGCTGGCTTTCTTTCTTGAAACACTTCTCTTTTTCTCACTCCCCAGCTCATACGTTTTGAACTCTCCACTACTTTCCTTCTTTTCTCTACAGGTTGGTGTTACTCTGAGTTTTTTTTTTAACCACACCCCAGTATGAGCACCTTTTAGCATTTGAGCCAAACGATTCCCCAGAACAATATGACAAAGACCTAAACAGGATCCTACCCTTGGAACTTTGCTCTTTGACTGTGGAGTTCTTCCTCTGCCATCTTGTTCTCTTCTTCTTCTTTTTTTTTTTTTTTTGGTTTTTGGGCCACACCCGGCGGTGCTCAGGGGTTACTCCTGGCTGTCTGCTCAGAAATAGCTCCCGGCAGGCACAGGGGACCATATGGGACACCGGGCTTTGAACCAACCACCTTTGGTCCTGGATCGGCTGCTTGCAAGGCAAACGCCACTGTGCTATCTCTCCGGGCCCCATCTTGTTCTCTTCTATCCTGGGGGGGGGGGGGCGGGGAATCCTTAATAGTATTTTGTAAAGGAGAAAATTAAAAAAAAAAGATTTTTTTTCTGACTTTGTTGTCATTCTGGTGGTGCTCAGGGGTTACTTCTGGCAGGCTCAGAGGACCATAGGTGTTCCCAGAATAGAACCCAGGTTGGTTGTGAGAAGGCGAATGCCTTACTGCTCTACTATGCTCCGACCCTAGCAATTTTTGTTTGTTTCTGGGCCACACCCAGCGATACACTGCACTGCAAAATTACTTCTGCGGTGCTTGGGGGATCATATTTGATACCAGGGATCACACCTGGCCAACTGTGTACAAAGAATGCAAGAGCTCTATCAACTATTTCTCTGAACAATGATTACCCTTTTGTTTTATTTTGTTTTTGGGTCACACCTGACTGTGCTCAGGTGCTCAGAGGTTACTCCTAGCTCTGCATTTAGAATTACTCCTGGCAGGCTCAGGGGATCAAACAGGATGCCAGGGATCTATGTACAGGCAAGAACCCTACCCTCTGAGCCAAAGTGATAACACAGCGGTAGAGTGTTTGCCTTGCACGTGGCCAACCTAGGACGGACCCGGATTCGATTCCCGGCATCCTATATAGTCCCCTGAAGAGCCAAGAGTAATTCCTGAGTGCCACCAGGTGTGGACCCCCCCCCCAAAAAAAAGAACCCTATCTGCTACATAGCACTTAAATTTGGACATGCCTCTTGGATATGCCACTTGGCAGTTGGACTTAGAGACTCTTGGATACCCTCACTGTAATAACTGTTTGACCTGGACATGCCCCTTGCACATGCTTTGGACATGCCCCCTTGTCATGCAGGGTATAAAAAGAAAAACTTGGACTTTTGGGGGGTGGGGTGGCAGAATAATGACCAGAGCAGTGTTTACTGGCTCGCAGGGGCCAGAGATAAAACATCAGAGAAATACTGCCTGCTTTCTATCTATTTGCTGTTCTTTCTTCTTGGAACTCAGGTCTCTACCAGTCACCTCTGACCTATGAATTTCCATCTGACTTTTTCTCCCTCTCTTGGAAACCTCTGTGGCAGCAGGCCTCACATACCAGGAGATATAAAAAGTATACATAATTTCTTCTCTTCTCTCAGTCTCAGTCCTGGGAGGGTGGTCGCTACATGTTGGCTTCCCTGAGTGGGTACGAGGCCCTACCTGACAGTTGGCTCACAAGGCTTGTGTGAGCAAGCCTTGTTGTATCGGACCCTGCAACCTGCAGTCCTGCAGCCCTGGCAGCCTGGGCTTCTGCACTGCTGTGCTATTTCTCTAGTCCAGCGACCACCCATTTTTTACCCAGAATTTCTGAAGTTACAAATGGATGTACTATGAGTTTAGTTTTTGAGGTACACTGATGGAAAGGCTGTCAGTTTTTATGAGGCTGGTGGTGGGAACAGTTGTACTTCTGAATCAGATCTGTGACTTTTAAATCCTCTCTCAGATCTCTCAGCTTCTGATTTTGGGTCCCTTTCAGGCCTTCTAGCCCCTCTCTGTGTAGATGCCAGAGTGAACTTTCAAAGGCTGGTTGTCTCCCTGTTTGAATCATTTAATGGCTCCTTAATTGGTGTTTTTCAAACCTGGAGTTCATGGTTCCCTATGGACATATTTTCAAAGGATTTCAGTACTCTTTAGTTTGTTTGTTTATTTTTGGACTACATCCAGTGGTACTCAGGGGTTATACCTAGCTCTATGCTCAGAAATTGCTCCTGGCAGGTTTGGGGGACCATATGGGATGCTGGGGATTGAACCCGGGTTCAATCCCCTGCAAAGCAAGCACCCTACTGCTGTACTATTGCTTGGCCCTGGTCTTCAGTACTTTTTTTTTTTTTTTTTAAACAGTGGTTCTCAGGAGTTACTTCTGGCAGGGGGACCACATGGGATGCTGGGAATTTAACCCGAGACTGTCGGGATCTGCTGCATATAAGACAAACACCCTACTGCTGTGATATTGCTTCAGCCCTGATGTCAGTACTCTTTATGAAATTTTATATACCTAAATCTAACTATATATTTCTAATTGAAATTGTTGGGGACCACATTCAGTAGTTCTTGTGGACCATCCATGCCACATGGGATGGTGCCAAGGGTGGAGGTTAGGTGGCACCAGGGACTGAACCCAGGGCCTGGCACATGCAAAGTGTGTTCTAACTCTTGAGACACATCTCTAGTCCTCCAAACTTATTATTTAACTTTATTAATTTTTGGATTAATTTTATTATTATTTATTATTTTATTTTTGGGCTTACTCCTGGCTCTATTCTCAGAGATAATTTCTGTCCAGGCTCAGAAGGACCATATGGGGTGCCAGGGATGGAACCCATTTTGGCCATGCACTTTTTCCTGCTGTGCTATTGCTTGGATTAATTTTAAAAAAGTTGGGGGCTGAGAGTGATAGTATGGTGAGTAGGGCATTTGCCTTGCACACTGCCAATTCAGGTTAGATCCCCAGCATTCCATAAGGTCCTCTGAGCACCGTCATAAATGATCCCTGAGCACAGAGCCAGAGCACAGAGCATGACAAGGTGTGGCCCAAAAACATAAATAAAGAAAAAAACTTGTTAAAAAAAATAGTTAGCCTAGAGGCAAAAGAGACTACAGGGAGTTTGCTTTATATGTAGCTGATTTTAGTTTGAATTCTTAGTATTCCATATGGTACTTGAAATACTGCCCAGAATCACACCTGAGCAGAGCCAGGAATGGTTCCTGAGCATGGGGAATTTTTTTTTTTTAAGGTTTTGGGCCACACCTGGCAGTTCTCAGGGGTTACTCCTGTCTCTGTGCTCAGAAATTATTCCTGGCAGGCTCGGGGACCATATAGGATTCAGGGGATTGAATCCGGGTTGACTGTGTGCAAGGCAATGCCCTTAAATGATTATCTCTCTGGCCTCTCATGGGCAATTCTTTCTGTCCCCCCCCCCCTTACTGCCACTCTGTAAAATATATCTCCACGAGTTGTGAGATAACCCTAGGCACTGTATCTCCAACCCCAGGTGATGGATGGGTCTGAAAAAGCACGGGAGTGGTGAAGAATTAATAAACCAAGCCAGTCAGGAAAGAATCATGGAGTCTGTCTGCTCCTGGTGGTATCTCTGAGTGCCAAGCATAACTCACTTTCTTTATTAAACCAATACCAGTTCACCAGGAGGGGAAAGGTTGAGAGAAAAGACAAAAGTACCTATACAGTTATATAGCTATAACTTTTGGGTTTCTAGCTGGATGTCATCTTACACCACTCCAAGAAAAGATTAAGCCTAGTTCATAATGTACATATGATAACTTTGAAGATTTAGTATTGGTTTGCTTATATATTTCTATTTCTGGGGACAAGAAGCTAAGCTAAACCTAGGAGCTCAGTGACTATTTCTGACTCTGCTCAGGAATGACCCCTTGTGATGCTCAGAGGTTCATTGCAATGCCTGGGGCCAAGCCTGGGTCAGTGGGATACGAGGCATAGGCCTTAAGCCCTGTGCTATCTCCAGGCTTTTGTACTTGTCTTTCTTGATTGAATTGAGGACAAGTGATTTTCTTAAATGACAGCCTTCAGTTTTCAATGCTGGAATTATTTTTCTCTCATTCACAGATATATCCTCAGCACCCAGAACAATGCCTGGCACATGTACTGAGCACAGAGGAGTAAAATAAAGCTTGGGTGAGTAAGTGATTGAATGAAGAGTCTTAAACTGAATTCTGATCTCCTTGTGGGTTCTCTACAGTCTGAGTGTCAGCAGGACATGTGAGACTTTTTCTAATTAAACTAGGAATACTCAACTAGTAATTTTAACAGACAGACTGGGCAGACTACGGAAGCATAGGCCTTTTTAGAAAATAAAAACTGAAAGCATAAAGGATTTATGTACATTTTGACAGAGCAGACATGGCATGCAAATGACTTGCAAATATAATGCAAATGTCATGCAGCTCCTCATGCAAATGAGCATCCTGTCTTTGGAAACAACTACTGGGGTATTCACTAATTTGTCTGTGGTACTGGCAGTAAATCTTTCAAGGGCTTAGGATGCTAGTTACTTTGGCAGGAATGTGTATTGGGGTGGAGGGGTGGTTGGGAAGTGTCTCCTGAGGAGTTTGTGTGGTGCTGTGAATCTGCAGCTAGTTGGAATTTTAAGCATTACACAGCTTCATGGGAAGTGGTTCTGCTGTGATATTCCAAAGACTGACCTTTTGGATTTAGCAGAGGGTGGCAAGAATGGGGCAGAGAAATTCTAATATTCCTACCCTTTAAACTTTAGCTATATTACATAAGCTGCCCTCATCATCTCATAGGCTCTGGACTTACAGAAATAGAGGAGAAGTCAGATCCCTGGTCTGGACCCTTATCAGGACCATAGAAGAACATGGAATAAAAGTTCATTGAAGTCATATAGGAGAGGGGTACAGTGGGTAACACTTACAGCTGACCCTGGTTTAACTCCTAGCACCCATATGGTCTGTCAGCATAGTCAGGGAATGACCCCTGAAAACAATGCGGTGTGGACTAAATTCCACCTTTAATGCCCAGCCCCCAGTGAATAAAGCTTCATTGGAAGGTTAAGAGTATGATGTGAAGTTCAGCATTTTAAATTTCAGGGTAAGAGGAATTTAGTTAATTTCTGCTAGATCTAATAAAAAATGGCAATTGTCCCACAGTATTACTATGTGTAGTTCTGGAGGCCTCTTGCAATTCTTAGGCCCAAGCAACACTTCATCACCAGGCCAAGTGCTGAACCCACAGACATACACATCTGGACAGCTTCACTGAGTATGCTTTGTTGGGAGAGGCTCCGAGTCCCAGGGCTACTTGGGAATTGCCTCCCCTGCAACTCCCTTGCCGCCAATATATGGAGAAAGATGGTTTGTAACAAGAAGCATGTATTTTTTTCTTCCTGAGAAACAGCCATTTAATCTCAAGACCAATCATGCTTTACCTGACAAAATCAGAAGCGTTACTTGGAAATTAAAAAAAAAAACATGTCAACTGAGGTTTTTGTCATTATAAAAACCTGTTCTTCCCTGTCTTTGATGTAAAAGGAATTTTTTTCTGCATAGCCTCTCTCCAATCATTATAAAAATAGTGGGCAAACAAAATAAAAGAGTACCTGTATTTATAGTTTAACACAATTTGAAATCTGTTGTTTCCTCCAACACTTTGCTTTGTAGTCAGACCTGGATTCAGATTCCTACTTCCAGTTATACAAACATGGGCAACTTAATTTCCTCTTCTATACCCTTTTCTCTTCTGAAACTGGATAAAATAAGGATGACAGTAGAATCCCTTTGAATTTGCTGTGAAGGTAAGCTGAGGTAATGCAGCTATTTAGCACATTGCTTGGCACAGAGTCAGCATTCAGTACAGTAATTATTTCTATGGTCCTCTACAGGGATTTTCTGTCTTAACTCCATGTGCCCTTCCTCCAAGTCTATCTCCTGCTGGTGAACCATTGGTCTCTCTCTGTGTTCCATTTGGTTCTAATGAAACTGACTGCCCTCAGAACCAGGAGTAGAGCATGTGACTTAGACCAAACGATTTCAAACTCCATGTCACAGTCACTGAGAGATATGAAGAGAGATATAAAGTTACTCATGACACAGCAATTTCTCTTCTCAGTATATAAACCAGGGAAGAGAGAGAGCCTAAAAACAAAACTCCAAAACTGAATTAGGTCCTGGAAAGCACTCAAAAAGGCTGGGGTCCATGATTTGAATGCCAGACTCCCAGATTTAATTCTTAGCATTGCATGGTACCCTGAGCACTGGCAAGTGTACCCCCAAACAGAAACAAAACCAAACGAACCTTGGGGCTCTGTACAGTTCACTCATGCTTTGCTTGCACATGTGAGGAGATTCTGGGTTGAATCCATATTGCCTAAACCAATTCAAAACACTTGAATTTCACAGGGTTTTGTGAGAGTCAGATGGCATGATGAATGAGAACACCTCACAAGCTGCAATGTTCTATTTAATGTTAGCTATTGTTGTTATTGCTGCCCATAGGGAGGAACAGAAAAGGCCAACACCTCTGATCCCTTGCCCTTGGAAAGGACCTCACCTCTCAACCTGAAACCGCTCCTCATCTCTTATCCCTGCCAGATTTTGTGCAGAAGACATTGGAAGAGTAAAAGGATTCCTAGAGCTGTGCATTTCAGTTCTAGCTAGGGAAGATTTATCTCTCCATAGCAGCTCTAATGACGGTTCGATGGGTCTCATAATTCCATAATGATCTTGATGTCAATGCCTCCCACCTAGGGCAGCTCAGCAGAGGCCATGGGGAAATGGGAAGCCACACTAGCTAAACAAATAAAAATTATTAGTAGCATGTGGCTAGCCCCTTGTTGCCTCAGCCAGCCTATTGTGTGTTCCAACATATGGAGTAATAAAGACGCTGCTGAGAAAAACAACATCCAACTTGTCATCCTCACCCAGCTCAGCGAATGTGGTATCCCTTTCTCCAGGACAGGTCACTGCAATTTCTGTTCGAGATGCTCCTCTTCCTTCCATTTGCTCTGGCTCTCACTGCTGATGGGACAGAATATCTCTGTCTGGGTCATGAGCCTTTCACTCTTAACTTTCCTTGATAGCTCTCAGGATTGTAGCGACCAGACATTACACATGCTTGGCTGGGGTACCTGCACCCAGGCTTGTCTGGGGAGTGCTCACTAAGACATAGTGCTCGAGAACATTCAGGTTGGGGTCATTATAGAACTTACACATATGCTCTTGGCCACAATACTAGCACATCTTTAGACTTGGGAATCATACTTTTTAGTTGCTGTGCTCTCATCTGCCTGGCTGGATGCTGGAGATGTGGTACCAAGGGTCTCAAACAATGGAGTTTTGGGCACCTTAGGTACAAGTGGGCAGCATTAGGGATTGAATTTATGAAATTGTGTTTGTAAAGCAGATACTGTAGTCACTGAGCTACCCTCAGCCCCCTCCTGAGCAATCCTTTATCCAACCTTTTGGATATCTTTTGCACAGTCTGGGCATTACACATATTATGTGTGTTTAGGTCTTGGATTGGGTAATTACTTAGAATATTAGAAAGTAATAGAAAGCAAGAAGACTTATGTAAATATATAAGTACCCAAAAGTGTATTTATGTGTGATTTAACTTTGCTTATGCTCTAAAACAATGTGGAATCAATAAGTATGGAAAAGAATAGCATTAATAACAGAGATATGTTCAACAGCCTATGTATTCAACACAGGGCACATTTATATTTTTATTTTTGTTTTGTTTTTGGGTCAAATTGGTGGTGCTCAGGGGTTACTTCTGGCTCTGCACTCAGAAATTGCCCCTGGTACGGAGAGATAGCACAGCGGTGTTTGCCTTGCAAGCAGCCGATCCAGGACCAAAGGTGGTTGGTTCGAATCCCGGTGTCCCATATGGTCCCCCGTGCCTGCCTGCCAGGAGCTATTTCTGAGCAGACAGTCAGGAGTAACCCCCGAGCAATGCCGGGTGTGGCCCCAAAACAAAAAACAAAAAACAAAACAAAACAAAAAAAAGAAATTGCCCCTGGCAGGCTCAGGGGACCATATGATGTGCCGGGAATTGAACCACTGTCTCCTAGTTGGCCGTGTGCAAGGCAAAGACCCTACTGTTGTGTTATCTCTCTGGCCCCTTAATTTTATACATTTTTAAAATTAATATTCATTGATATGAATATAATACTCTCTCCATTTTACAGATGGAGAGAAAACATAAGAAAACATCCAAAGCAACTTTCTTAGCTAGGAAGGGAAGGGGCAGTAAGAACTTGAACCTAGATGTATCTGGTTTCATAGCTTGTTCCTTAAACTCTTAAAAATTTTTTTTAATTAAAGAACCTTGGGGGGCCAGAGAGATAGCATGGAGGTAAGACGTTTGCCTTTCATGCAGAAGGTCATTGGTTCGAATCCCGGCATCCCATATGGTCCCCTGAGCCTGCCAGGAGCTATTTCTGAGCATAGAGCCAGGAGGAACCCCTGAGCGCTGCTGGGTGTGACCCAAAACCAAAAACCAAAAAAAAAAAAAAAAAAAAAAAAAAAAAAAAAAGAGAAAAAGGAAAGAAAAAACCTTGGTTTACAAAGTTACTGATGATTGGATTTTAGGCATAGAATTTTTTTTGTTTGTTTGTTTTTTGGGCCACACCCGGTGACGCTCAGGGGTTACTCCTGGCTATGCTCCTGGCTATGCTCTCAGAAGTCGCTCCTGGCTTGGGAGACCATATGGGACACCGGGGGATCGAACCGCGGTCCGTCCTAGGCTAGCGCTGGCAAGGCAGACACATTATCTCTAGCGCCACCGCCCGGCCCCGCATATAATATTTCAACCAGTGTCAACTCCCAGTACTGACACTGGGAATTTCAGTATGGGAGTATGGTCCCAAACTCGGTCATCCCCCACCCCTCAACCAACCTCCTGCCAACCACTGCCCGCCACCTTGGCAGGCACATTAGAGTTTGGTGGTTTCAGCTTATATCTCATGTTTTCAGTGGTGTTGAGTCTGTGCTTTGAATGTATAGTTATACCACTCTTCCACATCACCAGTATAATCATAGCTCAGACCCCTGTTTCCCCATTACTTCCCTCTCTCATTTTCTTCTTTTCTACCTTGATTTTTCTTCTCTGTCCTTCTCTTCCCTAGGCTCTGGGTTCAAGGGTGATCCAGTCATTCTCACCTTTACTACATCACATGTCCTAATACAATTACTTTACATACCACAGATCAGTGAGATCAACTTGTGATTTTCTTCTTCAGGCTTATTCACTTGGAATCTTCCAGTTTTAACCAAGTTTCAGAAAATTGTATGGTTTTTCTGTTCCATGCAGCTGGATTGTATTTCATTGTGTATATGCACCACATCTTCATAATCCATTTAACATTGGACACATAGGTTCATTCCATGTCTTAGCTATTGTACTCATTGCAACAATGAATAATGGTATACATAAATCCGCTTGAATGAGTGTTTGTAAGTCCTGGGGATAGATACCCAAAAGTAGAACTGCTGGGTCATATGCCAGCTCAATTCTTTTGATTTTTTTTAACTTTATTTATTTATTGATTCATTGATTGATTGACTGGTTTTTGGGTCACACCATTACTCCTGGCTCTGCACTCAGAAATTGCCCCTGGCAGGCTGGAGGACCACATGGGATTCTGAGAACCGAACTGGGTTCCTCCCAGGTCGGCTGCATGCAAGGCAAATGCCCCACCACCTTGCTATCTCTCTGGCTCCATGCCAACTCAATTCTAAGTTTACTGAGGACTCTCCATGTTATTTTCCATAGGCGTTGAACCAGAGGCAGTGGATGAGAGGTCCTTCTTCACCACGTTCTCACCAGCACAGATTGTTCCTACTATTTTGTTTTGTTTTGTTTTTGAGTCACACCCAACAGTGCTCAGGGGCTATTTCTGGCTCTGTGCTCAGAAACCATGCCTGACAGGTTCAGGGGACCATATGTGATTCCAGGGATCAAACATAGGTCCATCCCGGGTCAGCAGTGTGCAAGGCAAACGTCCTACTGCTATGCTATCACTCCTGTTTCTACTATTTTTGATATGTGCCATCCTTACTAGCATGAGATAATATCTCATTGTTGTCTTGATTTGGATTTTTCTAATGATAAGTGATCATAGCTTATTTTTAATCTGCTCTAAATGTCAGCTCTCAGCTGACAATGATAATGGATTTGATGGGTTTATGTTCTGAGACAAGCCACATAGCAAGTTTTAGTCTCTGTGCTTTTCTAAAGCTCTGACGCTTCTGTTTTTCATTAGGGGGAGTTTTAGAGGAGGGAAGTATTGCCCCATTAGTTATCTGCTGCCCAGGATTGTGCTGGATGGTCTATCACATGACCCACCATGACCAGGGTGCCCTTGGAGCAGACGAAATTCCTTCTTCAGTCCTCTGCTCTAAGTGACAGCCAGGCCTTTGTGTATGGATAGGCCCAGATTGGAGCAGAGAAGGGGTCCATCGAGGTTATTTGAATTCAACAGACTTGCAGTTTTTTTGGGGGGTATTTTGTAGAAAATAGGGGCTTGCAGTGAACTGTTCCAGTATCCTGACTTGCCTCCTATTTGGAAGGTAGAGTACAATGGTCTCTGCCAGTCAGAAATCCTGGTGTGATATCTGATAATAAGAGTGAAGGAACAACTGGTTCTCAAGGAGGTGGGAGCTCTGATCTTGTCTTAATACCCAGTTGGCTGATGTCTTTACATCAGCCCTTGATTATGGGTCTGGGCAAATAGTAACCGCTCTTTGTGAAGATAAAAGAGTAAGGAGTTTGGAAGCTTGTGGGAGAATCCTGGAGAGGGAGATGTGAAGTGGCTCTTTGAGTGCTATGTCAGGGAAAGGACAAGTAAGTGCATCTGCAGAGGCAATCTAGGTGAGACAGGGGGTGATAGTCTGTGTAACTAGACTTTTCTTTTATCTGCTGGGGAATTACATGTCTTATTTTTCTCCCATCAACCTCAAGACCTTGTGGTGAATGCTGCATCTTACACTGATGCTTTGACAGATTAGAATTTTTGGTGAAAAAATGGAGCAGGCTGAGGGGGCAGATGACATGTAGGTTGCTCCTCTCTCTTCAGGGCAGGGTCTCTGATTTTTGAGGCCACTCTAGATGGGCATGTTTTCATGTTTTACCAAACATGTCCAATTACATAATTAGGTAAGTAATACATCTATGGCAATGTGCATTGCTTTATGTGACAATGTTCATATGACTGAATGCAAAATGTTTTTTTAATCTACATTTCTAAATACATATGTGTTATGGTTTTTTTTTTTTAAGTTTTTTCACTATCTGTGTGAGTCTGGATATATAAATTGTGTGCACAGTTGTGATGTGAGTTTAGACCTTGGGTCCACTTTCTTTGCTAGAGGGGGCTCCATGATTCTATCCCATATGTTCGATTTAGTGTGATGTTGAAATGCTTCCCATGACTAAAAGGTATTTCCCCTTCCTCCCTCCCTCCCTCCCTCCCTCCCTCCCTCCCTCCCTCCCTCCCTCCCTCCCTCCCTCCCTCCCTCCCTCCCTTCCTTCCTTCCTTCCTTCCTTCCTTCCTTCCTTCCTTCCTTCCTTCCTTCCTTCCTTCCTTCCTTCCTTCCTTCCTTCCTTCCTTCCTTCCTTCCTTCCTTCCTTCCTTTTCTTCCCAGTGGTGCTCAGAAGTTACTCCTGACTCTGAGCTCAGAAATTGCTCCTGGCAGGCTCGGGGGACCATATAGGATTAGGATTCGAACTACCATCCGTCTTAGGTCTGCTGCATGCAAGGCAAACACCCTACCACTGTGCTATGTCTCCAGCCCCATCTCCTTTTCTTTAAAGGTGACAAGACTTTTATAATTTGTTCTTGTGTGATACACATTCTTGGTAACCAGCCATCAGATCCCAGGAGGCCAGGAGGACCTGGGGAGAGTTGCCAGTGAGGTCTCAACTATAGTCCCAACTGCCAGTCTGTTGTGACTGATACTCATATGAATATTCATGTGAAAAGTCCAGTCAACTCCTGCAGACAGTGCACTCCCCCCGCCACCCCAGCTATGCTCAATAGATGACTATTATTTGGAGATGCTTTGTTATGGGACTGGAGAGGGCCCCATGCAGACTATAGCTGTATCTGTCCTATGTGTGTGACATGGGTAGAGGTGTTTATGGAGACAGAATCATGGTTTGAGGGATTTTGTTTTGGCCTCAGTGGGAGCTGATTAGTGAGAACTCTTTGAAATCTTGTCTGTCTTCTCTATCTTCCCTTTTGAATGCTTTTCCTTTGAACTAGAGAGGCCTATTTAGCTGACAGCAAATGCAGCTTAAATTTACTGGCCTTTTCTTGGCTGAAGTCCCCTGGAGCTGCCCAGGCTTCCTGGCAGGTAGGAGGCTCGTGTTCAAAGTTCTTACTTTCCTTTTAGAGGGACTAGAAATACAGTTTTAAAATTGTTCTTTTTTGCTGCTGAGATTTTTAGAAGTGAACCAGAGATTAAGCAAAGTATAGTCACTGAGATCCTTGTGGTCTCCTACAGTAGAAATCTGAATTGTTAAAAAAGAAATTGGTCTTTTTTGTTTGTTTGTTTTGGTTTTTGGGTCACACCAGCAGCGCTCAAGGGTTACTCCTGGCTCTATGCTCAGAAATCACTCCTGGCAAGCTCAGGGGACCATATGGGATGCTGGGATTTGAATCACTGACCTTCGGCATGAAAGGCAAATGCCTTACCTCCATGCTATCTCCCTGAACCCCCCCAAAAATTGGTCTTAATGCTTATTTATTTATTTAGGTTTGGGGCCACACTACGCAATGCTGAGGGTCTACTTTTTTTTCTATGCTTGGGTTTCTCTATGCTTGGGATCTCTCTTAGCTGTGCTTGGAGAAACATGTGGTGTTGAGAATGGAAACCAGACCTCCTGTGTATAAAGCATGTGCTCCAACGTGTTGAACCTCTCCCTTTCATCTAAGACCTAGAACTCTTCACTGCCACCAAAGAAGCTTAGGTGAATCCAGGTCCACTAGAATGTTCTAAAGTACTCTGTCTGCCTTATCTGCTGGCACCCCACTTCATCAGAATGGAGTACAGAAAGTGAAGGGTCCTTGCATGGAAGGCACCACACATGGTTAGTCCCCTGAATACCCCCACTTTGTATAACTGCTTTCTCTTGATCTCCTCTATAGTCTCTCTCAGCCTTTTGCTTCTTTTTCCTTTAAAAATTTTAATTTTTGATGGGGGTGGTAGTGGTGGTATACAACCAGCAGATCCCAGGAGTCAGTCTTGGCAGAGCTGGCACTAGGATCTGGGCTCCAGTAGGCAACCAATGCACTCTAGTCCTTTGAATCATCTTCCCGACTCTTGTATCTTTCATCTTGATCATTTCACTCATTTTTTTACTGGAATGCTGAGAGTTCTGGCTTCATGCTCTTCTTGCACTGCCTCTCAGCATCCTTAAAACATTGTTGCCCAGTAGAGCTCTCTGCAGTCACGGCATATTTTTATAAGCCAGTGTTTAATATGGTGACATGTGTATCTGTGGAATATTTGAAATGTGGCTACAAAGCTAGTATAAATGATTTTTTATTTTGTTGGGGCCGGAGCAATAGCACAGTGGTAAGGCATTTGCTTTGCATGCGACTGACCCAGGATGGAAGGTGGTTCAAATCCCAGCATCATATATGGTCCCCTGAGCTTGCCAGGGGAAACTTCTGAGTGCAGAGCCAGGAGTAGCTCCTGAGTGCTGCTGGATGTGACCCTCCCCCCTCGTAAAAAAGATTTTAGATTTTGTTTTTCATTTTTTTAGAGCCCTTCTCAATAGGGATCAGGACTTTCTTTTCATTTCTGGCTCTGTTTTCCCAAGGCGGACCACATTTGGTGCCAGGGATTGAACTGGGCCTGGCATGCAAAGCAAGCACTAAAATCCTTCTCTCTAGTTTCTTTTATTGACTTTTAGTTAATTTAAATCTAAATACTCCATGTAGCTACTTTTGTTTGTTTGTTTGGGGGTCACACCTGATAGTACTCAGGGGTTATTCCTTTTCTGGGCTCCTGAATTATTCCTGGAGGGCATGAGGAACCATATGGATGCTGGGGATTGAACCCTAGTTGGCTGTGTGCAAGGCAAGTAGTCTACCTGCTATACGAACTCTACAGCCTTATATGTAGCTATTGGTCACCCTATTGGACAGCATAGTTTTTGGGGAAACAAAGCTTTTTTAAAATTTTTTTTAAGTTGTTAAATGAAGATAAAATCTGATCTGTGAGCCTTACAGGACTGTTAGGAGCAAATACAATGATTAGTGGGGCTTTACTTACATGAGGGATCTAGAAAGACAGAAATGTCAACTAAGATAATTCTTGTTTTTTTAGACCATATCTGGTAGTACTCTGGGGTTACTCTTGACTTATGCTCAGAAGTTGCTCCTGGTGGTGCTTGGGGCACCATTGCTGTAACAGGAATTGAATCTGGGGTGCCCACAAGCAGGACATGTGCTCTAGCCCTTTGATAATACCCCTGGCATGGGCTAGTTCTTATAGGTCTTTTAAAAAATATTTCTGTGGGGCTGGTGTGGTGGCGCTAGAGGTAAGGTGTCTGCCTTGCCAGCGTTAGCCTAGAACGGACCGCGGTTAGATCCCCCGGCTTCCCATATGGTCCCCCAAGCCAGGAGCGACTTCTGAGAGCATAGCCAGGAGTAACCCCTGAGCATCACCGGGTGTGGCCCAAAAACCCAAAAAATTTTTTTTCTGTTTAAAAATGGGGTGCTAAAAGGGGATAAAGTAATATGCATGCTACATACCCCTTCAGTAACAATAGTGCCAACCACTATCATAAATGGGGATAAAGAAGAGAGAGAGAGACACACAGAGTGAGAGAGAGCGAGAGAAAAGCCTGCCCCTGGTGGGGTAGGGAAACTGGGGACATTGGTGGCAGAAAATGTGCACTGGTGAAGGGTTGTGTACACTGTATGACTGAAACTCAATCATGAACAATTTTGTAACCACGGTGCTTAAATAAAGTCATTATAAAAAACTATTTCTGTTCAATGGTTGCTGCCATACTATTTTGATTTTGTTTTGCTTTTGGACCAACCCCACTCATTGTGCTTAGCGGTGACTCCAAGCTTGTCTCCTGCATACAAAGCCTTTATATACTCTAGTTTAGTAACTTATCTCTCCAGCTGGACTATTTTGATTTTATTGTTTACATTTCAGTGTCTCTCATCTGACTCTGAGCTCATTAAGGGAAAGAACTTGGAGGGTGGGAGTGGCACTGCTATTTCACATGTGTCTTTAAAGCCATAACTGACAGGTAACTTGATATTCATATTCAAGAATGTGAAGACTTGAAAATAAATGAGTCCAGTGGCTGGAGAGATAGCACAGAAATTGAGACATATACCTTGCATGTAGCTGATTTGGGTTTGATTTCTGGCATCTCATGATCCCTTGAACCTTGCCAGGTTCAGCTCTGGTGGCCCCTCCCCCCCAGCACCCCTGAGAGTGGCCCTTGGAGGTTCCTGAGCACCTAGATGATTAATTCCTTCATCACAGGGCCCTAGCAACACCACATCTATAGTTTCTTGTCTCAAACCATTTAGCAGCTTAACTGAATCACCAGGAGAGGCCTCTGGATCTTCATTACTACTTAGTTGTGATGTCCCCCAATATTATACATGTATGTGGAGTCTAGAAGATTTTTCTGCAGCAGGACTTAAGGTGATGTCGTATATAGATGTGGTGGGAGTGAGATAGGGAGGAAAGGTCAGAGTGGAGGAGGCTGGAAAATATGGGGGACCACAGAGCCAGAGTTCCACTTCTGCACACTCTACATGTGTTCAGCCAGAGAGCAGGGAGTCTATTTGGAAACACATAAAGCTTTCACACAACTCGGTATCAACCTTGTGGGAGATTAATTGAAGAGGGCTGATGAGAGGAGAAATGATATATCTACTCAACACATTTTGCTTGTGGGAAGGCCAGATTGATCACATAAATCTCTGCCTACTCTAGGGCTGGGTGCTCTGTTTTCTCCTGATTGATGGTATCCAGGTTGAAGGTGATTCCTTAGGCCTTCCAACTTTTTGCACTCCTCGAGAGTAGAAAAGGGAACTTGGAAATTCTCCAATAGAAATACCAGGAGAGATGGCGTTTTGGTTGCTTATTTACTTATTTTAGAGGAAATTTGATTGATTTATTGATTGCCAGAAGGTCTTACCCAGCTGTGTTCTGGACTTACTCCTTTCTCTGTGTTCATGGACCCTTTCTTGGAAGTGCTCAGGAGACCATATGGTGTGGGGAGATTAAACCCCAGTTGGCCATGTGCAAGGCGAGTGCCTTTAGAAAAAATTTAAAGCTAATTTCTATTGAATTCTAAGAATAAAGAGATGTAAGAGAAGACATTCTGTTGAGATCATTGCTTCTTTAGATTCCTGGTCTCCAAACTCCACATCTGTAAGTAGACCTTTTTATTAGGGGCCAGGAAAGTAGGGGCTGTCTGCTCAGGCCTTATCCTCATTGGTTTGAACAGCTCAGTGAACTTGAGGCAAGCAGAGCAAATTTCCCTGGGAATGTGGTTTTCCTTTGGGACTTTTCAAAGTTTGGGATTTGGGGTGAGGTGAGACACAAAATAACCCTTTTCATGCTCCTTAGCTGGTTAGATTTGTTTCACAAAGAAACCTCTGCTTCTGTGCATGTTGGCAGCCTAATGCTCAGCTGGATTCCTGGCCTAGGCATTTATTTTTCAGTCTAATTCTTGAATTTATTCTATTTTTAAGTATCTTACTCATGTATTTTATTAATAATTTTTATAACTTATGTCAGACACACTTGTAATTTATACGTTAATTCTGTAATGTATCACTGATGCAATTGGTATTCACGGAACATTTATTATCTATCTGTCCTCATGCTGCTAAGTGGTGGCATAAGTTAGAATTAATCTCCTGTATCTCCTCCTTTTCCTCCTCCTCCTCATTCTTCTTCTACTTCCTTCTCCTTCCTCCTTTGTTTTGTGCCCATACCGAGTGATGTCCAGGGGTTACCCCTGACTCTGCATTCAAAATAAATTACTCCTGGCAGGGTTGAAGAGGGGGACCATGTGTGGTGTCTGAATTTGGATTGAGTTTGTGCAAGGCAAGCACCCTCCCTGCTGTATATGATTTTGGACCCTCTTTAGATTACTTTAAGCTTCAGTTCCCCTCATATGGGACAGGGGTCTGAGAGATGGCACCTAAGTTGGCACACTGGCTTTGAATTGATCTCTGGTATCCACCCATACAGTACTGCCAGGAGTAAATCTTGAGCATAGCTGATGTGCATGCCAAAAAACACGAAAGGGGGGGGGGTAATGAGATGAAAATACATAGCAGCACATGGTAAAATGACAAAATAATATATTTGTTTAGTGGTAGAGCTCAATTCTGATTTTCAGATGATTTTTTATTTATTTTAAATAACTGATCAGAGGGGTGTGGGAACAGGGTCAAATGCACAAAGCTGAACTGATCCCTCACTATGATCCCTGAAATCGCATGGTCCCAGCACTGCTGGGCCTGAGAGTATGCACAATAGTCAAGGAGGCATATAAAGGAGGCATGAGGCCTAATCACATGAGTTCTCAAAGGACTATTTATTGCCATATACACTCAACTTAGCCACAAAAGCTTCTTTTTATTTCCCAACCTCTCTGATTTCTTTCTGAACAAATACCTCTCAAACCCCGTGGAGGGTTACAGAGGGAATGGATGGGGATGGCTGGGCCACCAAGCTCCAGGTAGGCGAATGGAGCCCTCGGCGGGCGGGGCCAAACACCGAGGGGGCGTGGCTAACAGCTCCGAGGGCCGGAAAGCGAGTGGGCGGCCGCACGCTGGCTGTCCTGGCGGGCCTTAATTGGATCAGGCGCCGGGTGACGTAACAGCCACGTTCCGGGTCTCCGACCGTCGCCGCTGCGCCTGCGCATGGGGAGCTGGTTTCCGCTGCGCCCCCCTGGAATTGTGGGAGTTGTGTCTGCTCCCTCGGCTGTCAGTGGGAAGCCGAAGGTAGGGGCGGGGAGGCCTGCAGCTGGGCCAGGGGGTGTCGTTCTTCACGTCAGTGGCTCCGGCGACCTCCCAGACCCCGCAGCCGCCGTTCAGGGGGAACCCCCGCCCGGAGACGAGTTAGCGGGGTCCAAGGCGGACTTGTCTCCGCATATGGAGTTTTCATTTCCTTCTCCCGGGCTCTGTCCAACCAACCCCTTGTTCACACTTGGAGACTGTTTCTGCCACCTAACTCCGTGGCTTTCCCGCTTCTCTCCTGGTTTCCTTTGCCCTGGTAGATGGGTGCAAGGTTCCAGACAGGCTTTGGGGTGCCTCAATATCTTGGGAGGTGTATCTGTCCCTGCGATCTCAGATAAAAGGCCCAGTGCTTGCACTTCTTTCTCCCCAGCTGAGTCTAATTAAGTGATCTCGAACTCCTCGCTTTTCGATTCTTGACAGGTGAAATCATTAGCTAGAGAGGCGCTTCAGGTGAGAAAGATCAGGAGTAACAGCGTGCTCAACGCATATGTCAGCTTCTTCTGCAAGCTTAGGAGCTAGATGGCCTCTTTGGGGGCCTTGATAAGAATATTGACAACCCATATGGTCAGATCAGTTTTCTAATAAATAACGTTTAAACAGCCTGGTTAGATTCAAGTCTGCCTTTTTTCTTCTCCCATTTGGGTAAAATAAAACTGCAAGTTGGACTAAGGGACTGAGTGGTTTGATTAACCCTAGACTTCGTTAGGAGGAAAACATACGCTTTATATTTACTAAGAGAAAAACGTGACTCTAAGCAAAATGTTTTGTATTTGTCCTTCCAGTTTTCACCCTACCTAGGCGCTTTTATTTTCTGATAAAAGTATAGCGACATTTGGGTATTGGGCAGATCTAATACATGGTCATTAAGCATTTAAGAGGATGTCACATTAGTTTCATTAAGAAAATTTGGGGCATGGAGTGATGTTTAGGAAATTTAATCTGCTAAATAATACATGTGCTATTATGAAATAGGCCAGAAAAGACTTGTTGGGCCCACTGTACAGATGCTGAGAATGGAGATTCTGTTTGTAAGAGTGTGGTATCCCAGGGATGAAAGTATTCTTTTGGAGAAGCCATACTTAACAGTGCTTAGGGCTTAATCTTGGTTCTGAGCTCAGGGAACACTGCTGATGGTGCTTGGGGACCTTACAAAAGAGTGTTGGAGACTGAAACCTGGTCAGTCACATACAAGGCAAATACCTTACTCACTGTACTATATTACTGCTCTTAAAAGTACTCTGAATCCTATTTTCTTTCCTTATCTTGCTGTCTTTGAAATGAAACTGATTTTAGGGATACAGTGATCATGCATTTTGATTCTGAGAATCACTACCTATATGATCTTGGATAGCCATCTCATTTCTTAGATTTGTTTTCCAGTGCATAAAAATGACAATTCTTTTACTTTTTGGTTTTGGGACCATGGTGGCAGTGCTTAGAGATTACTCCTGGATCTATGCTTAGGGATCACTCCTGCTGGACTCTGGGGGCCATATATGGTTTATCAGCTCCAAGGGTATATTCCTAGGAATAGTATTGGAAGATCAATTTCTATTTTTTGACGAATATCTAATAAAAGTTTCTTTAACATAAACATGTAAAAGAGGCTGGAGTGGTAGTATAGCAGGTAGATAGTTTACCTTGCATGTGACTAATCCGGGTTTGATCCCTGACATCCCATATGGTCCCTCAAGCCTGCATGAGTGCAGAGCTAAGAATGACTCCTGGGTGTGGTCCCACCAAAAGGTTATTTTGTCCCAAAGAGTGAATGTTTGCCTTCAGTAAGAGTATATATTGGGCCCGGAGAGATAGCACAGCGGTGTTTGCCTTGCAAGCAGCCGATCCAGGACCAAAGGTGGTTGGTTCGAATCCCGGTGTCCCATATGATCCCCCGTGCCTGCCAGGAGCTATTTCTGAGCAGACAGCCAGGAGTAACCCGTGAGCACTGCCGGGTGTGACCCCCCCCAAAAAAAAACCAAAAAAAAAAAAAAAGAGTATATATTAAAAGACAAACAAAAACATAACTGAAAAACAAAGTCTAATGGTAAATTGTACCTTTTTCTGAACTAGGGGATGCTTCCCAGTTCTCTTGTCATTATATTTGTGGCTTCATGTTCTGACCTTCTCATCCTCACTCCTGTGTTTTCTTCATTCATATTAAAAACAAACTAAAAATACTTTTCTAAGTGGAGCTGTGTAGAGACTGTATGCCAGCCAGCCTCTTGGAATAAGCCTCTTTTCAGAGTTAATCAGGACATTTTTACAGTGCCAGCCCCTTGGCTGTGTATTTCTGGGCATCTTCCTCAGGAGCTGCTGCTGGTACTTAGAGCATGCTCTTTAGTTCAGGCATCTCTAACTCCTGGATTTGGAGTCATTTTGGAAGCCTGTCTTGTGGGGCTTTTCTCTTTCTGAGTGAGGATGAATACTTATCCTTCTCTGAGCTGGCCTTAATCTGCAAGCCTTAGTCTTTCATCACATAGATCTCATTTTAATTATATGTGGTCTAAAGAGAGAATATCTTGTCTTATTATTTTTTTATTTATTTAATCACAAAAATGTTACTGCTGAGTAGGGGAGGAGAGAATATCCTGTTTCCTTTCAGGTAGGTCTGCATGTAATATTAATTCTTGACAGCATGGTCAAATGTAGTGAAAGATTCAGTCTGCTTAGGACACATGTGAAGAACCTCCTGGAATTGTCCTGACTGGTGAAGATTATGCCTGGCATTCTCATTTCTTTCCCCTTGGACACAAGAAGCATACAAAGATTGTTCCACTCAGACTAGTAGTTCCTTTAGGTTCCATCAGAAAGTTTGTAGAGCAGAGTTTTGGCCATGTTAACCCTCATTCTACAATTACTCCTCATGACTTTGGTATTTGATTTTGTTTTTGTTTACCTTCTGGCCACAACTTGTAGTGCTCAGGGGCTATTCTAGTAGGCTCTGTGCCTAGGGGTTGCTCTCAAAAGTTTTTGGGAGCCCATGTACTGAAGATCAGTCATGAACTCCTACTAGCACAGCATATGTTCTGTCCATTGAACTCTCTCTACAGTCCACCACAAGTTTCTTATGTGTATATTTTGGTTTATGAGGCACTTCTGGCTTGTTTGGGGATTACTCCTTGCTCTGTGTGCCTGGGTTACTCTTTGTGGTGGTCAGGAGACCATTTGTAGTATGGGGATCAAAATGAAATAAGCTACATGCATGGTAAGTACCGTATTTTTTGCTCTATAAGATACATTTGACCAGGGCGGCCCCCGGCTAAAATGAATGCGGCTCTTTGCCTCTTATCATTATTTTGTATACTGTGACTCTTTGCTAACTTTGGATTTTGTTCTGCTGCTTCTGAGGAGGGACCTCTGAGGAGATATCTCTGAGCGCATAGTCCCGCCCCCAGGCTGCGTCCTCCCGTCTTCCATCCCTTGGAAACAACTGCACTGGCCAGCGAGCCGGGGTGACCCGTGTGTCACATGTTGTGTCACATCTTGCCGTTAGTTCTTAGTGTGGAGGACGCAGCACACTCTCACCATCACTGCAGGATTTTTACCCTCTCTCAAAATGGCAAAATGCAATATGTGTTTAATAGATTATTGTTAAAAGTATATGCTTTTGTGTGAGTGTTTGTCTGTTTTGGCAGGTCACTGCGTGGTGTGGCTCTCCGACTCTCACAGTTTAAAATTTTGGCTCTTTGTGTCGAACTTGTTCGCCACCCCTGCATTTGACCATAAGATGCACATAGTTTTTAGATACTCTTCTTCTCTGCACTCAGGCTTCAGCTCCAGGTGGCATTTGCTCCGTAAGATGCACTTTTGGGGGAAAAAAGTGCATCTTATGGTATGAAAACTACAGTACCTTAACCACCAATGCATGCTATTTAAAATAGGCCTTAAAGGCCTCAAACACAAAACTAATAAGAACAGGAAGACATTTAAGCTAGATTTTTTTTTTTTTGTGGTTTTTGGGTCACACCCGGCAGTGCTCAGGGGTTACTCCTTGCTCCATGCCCAGAAATTGCTCTTGGCAGGCACGGGGGACCATATGGGGCGCCGGGATTCGAACCGATGACCTCCTGCATGAAAGGCAAATGCCTTACCTCCATGCTATCTCTCCGGCCCCCATTTAAGCCAGTTTTACAATCAACCTCGTAGGATAATTTTAACCTTGTAGTATAACTGATATCATTCTCATTTTACAGCTGAAGAAACTGACACTGAGTTTTAATGATTTGATCAAGGTTAGAACTTTGGTGTAGGGACTGGGCTCAATGGTGAAGCACGTGCCTCTTTTTTTTTTTTTTTTTGGGTCTTTTCAGCCATACTCAGTGGTGCTCAGGATTACATCCTGACTCTGTGCTCAGGAATCACTCCTGGAAGGCTCGGGGGACCATATGGGGTGCTGGGGATAAGCTGGGTTGGCTGTGTGCAAGGCAAGCACCCTACTTGCTGTAGTATTGCTCCAGTCCCAGAATGTACCTCTTGTTTGAGGCCCTACATTTGATCCTTAGCATGGTCTCTCTCTCCCCCCCCCTGCCCCCCCCCCCCCCGCAATAAAAGGTGCAGAATTTAAACCCAGTTCTGACTCCAAAATTCTTTCTGGTATGCTCCCACCTTTACCAGTATTCTGCAATCATCATCAGTGTTTAACATCATGAGTATTTAACTTATTTTCTCAAGACCTTCCTAGGTACAGAGGATGTTAGGGACACTGAAGTGAAGAAGTGTCTACTGTTGTGCTGTTGAAGTGATTATTGAGTTCTAGAGTTTTGGTTTGAGATTATTTAGTTCTAGAATTCTGAGGTATTAGTTCCAACTTCTTTTTGAGGTTTTGTGAGAGAGCTGAGAGCTAAAGGAAAGATTTGGGTTCCTTGGCCTTTAAGAGGGTAAGAACTATGAATTTGTTTTAGTTCTGTTTTCTTTCATCTTTTTTTTTGTTTTTGTTTTTGGCCATACTTAGTAGTGCTCAGGATTTACTCCTGGTTCTGCTCTCAAGGATTATTCCTGATTGGGCTCATATATGGTGCTGGAGATTGAACTCATTTTCCAACCAAGCTGAGCTATTTGTAATCACTGAACATGATGAGTACAGACTAGAATCAAGAGACCAGCATGCCTAGGGCCTGGCTTACTTGTACAGCAAGGAAGATACTTACCTTGTATGCAACAGATATGGGTTTTATTCCCAGAACCCCATATGGTCCTCTGAGCAGGAGTTATCCATGAATGCAGAGCCAGAAATAATTCGTGACCACTACCAGGTATGTGCCCCACACCCAAGGAAAAAAATCCCACAAAGCAAAACATGTCCAGTAAACTCTTATCTCCATTTAGGTGATAATGAGCATGAGAATAAGTAATAGTGACATTTCTGTTTCACTTATTGATATTCCTAATGACTTACAGCCAAAATGTTTGTGCCTCTGTGAGGCTATTCCATATTGTCTACCTGCAAGCTTCTGTTAAGAAAATTGGAGAGGGGGCCGGGCGGTGGCGCTAAAGGTAAGGTGCCTGCCTTGCCTGCGCTAGCCTTGGACGGACTGCGGTTCGATCCCCCGGTGTCCCATATGGTCCCCCAAGCCAGGAGCAACTTCTGAGCACATAGCCAGGAGTAACCCCTGAGCGTTACCGGGTGTGGCCCAAAAACCAAAAAAAAAAAAAAAAAAAAAGAAAATTGGAGAAGAGTCAGATACAGCTCAGCAGTAGGGCTCTTGCTTTGCGTATCTAAGATCCTCAGTTTGATCCCCAGCACCATGTTTTTTGTTTGTTTGTTTGTTTGGTTGGTTTTGGTTTTTGGGTCACACCCGGCAGCACTCAGGGGTTACTCCTGGCTCTACACTCAAAAATTGCTCCTGGCAGGCTCAGGGAACCATATAGGATGCCGGGATTTGAACCATCCTCCTCCTGCATGCAAGGCAAACACACTACCTCCATGCTATATCTCTGGCCCCATCAGCACCATAAATGTTAAAATAACAACAATCAAATCCCACAAATGAAAATTGGAGAGGTCGGAGAGATAGCATGAAGGTAGGGCGTTTGCCTGGCATGCAGAAGGATGGTGCTTTGAATCCCGGCATCCCATATGGTCCCCCGAGCCTGCCAGGAGTTATTTCTGAGCATAGAACCAGGAGTAACCCCTGAGACTGCCCAGTATGACCCCCCCCCCCAAAAAAAAAAAAGGAAAGTAAGAAAGTTGGAGAAGAAATGGAAGGTTGAGTGGGGTAAAAACAGGAGTGATTTTTTTTTTAAACTACAAAGAAACTAAATTTTTTTTCTATTTTGCTTTTATTCCAAACCTTGGAGTGTTTTTGTGTGTTGTTGTGGGATGGGTTGTCATTCATGATCATTTTTAGGGACCTTGTCTTGCAGTGCCCATGATCCAGCTTTGGACCTTGAATGCAAGGTCTGTGTTCTGCCACTAGAACTATCTCCCTGGCTTCCAAACCTTGAACTTCTCAAGTCCATTTGCTTCTCTGGTACTTCCTATGTCACTTTTTTTTTGTTGTTGTGCCAACAGAGTTGAACCTGCTTATGTATCCTTTGGGTAGTGTCTGATGTTTAACCCTTGTCACTTGTCCTAGCTTCAGAGAATTGAAAAGGAATGTGTTTCTGAGATCAGCTTTCTTTTTTTTTCTTTTCTTTTTGTTTTTGGGTCACACCCAACAGTGGTCAGGGGTTACTCTGGCTCTGCATTCAGAAATTGCTGCTGGCAGACCAGGGGGACCATATGGGATGCAGGGATTGGAACCACCATCCGTCCTGATTGGCTACAATGCAAGCAAACACCCTACTGCTGTGCTATCTCTGGCCCCCGAGATCAGCTTCCAGTCAAGGCTTTAACTTGAGGGAGTTATGAAAATAATGTCTTCTAATTATTGCCATAGACATAAAAGCATGATAGCAGTCCACTGTCCAAATCTATACACTTCTCTACAGGAAGGAGTCTGCACCTTCTGGCATGTATCAGGGAGAAGGCGACACACTGAAATAAGACTCAGGTGGATCTCAAAGGGCTTGTGAGGACAGCTGATGCCAGTGAACTTTTAAGAACTTTTAAGTTTCTTTACCTTTGGGAGCAGTTCAGAGTTTCTACCTCTCATTGCAGCAGGTTTCTCAAAGGAGCAATAGCCATCTGACCAGACTGTAGAAAATGATTCTGCTTCAGTTTATTGGAAGTAACAACATAGGACAGTCAGTACAGAAAATATTGACCCATCATGCTTTGACACTGGGGGTAAGAGACATTGGAAGCTTAAGAGGTCCAGCTCCTAGGTGTGGTTTTTAAGGTTGATTTTATATCCCTCTTCATCCTCTTGGGGAATTAGGTTTGTTTGGAATCAAGAAGTAGTGTCTCCATCTGTGGGTCCAGCTGCTAAAAGTCTAAATTGATGATGTTATTGGACTAGAAGAGATCATCAAAGGGGTCTTTAATTCAGCTTCATTACATACATCAGATCTGATGTTTTATAAGGAATGGAGGGGGCCATGCTGGAAAGATAATTCAGTGGGCTGGAGTACATGATTTTCATACAGGATGTCTGATCATTCCTTTCCCTAACATGGTCCTCCAAGCACTGTTAGGAGTGACCTCCAAACACTGAGCAGGGAGTAATCCCTGAGCATCATCATTTGTGTCATCACAAAAAGAATGGTTCCAGTACATGGAATCTATTATGCTGAGTGAAATATGTCAGAGGGAGAGATATAAACACAGAATAGTCTCACTCATCTATGGGTTTTGAAAAAGATTAAAGATAATACTGTAATATTGCCCAGAGACAGTAGAGTTAAGGGCTGGAAGGGCCAGAAGGATTGACTCACAATTTGAAGCTCACCACAAAGAGTGGTGAACGCTGTTAGGGAAATAACTACACTAACAGCTAGCATGACAATGTTAAAGACCGGAGAGATAGCACAGCGGCGTTTGCCTTGCAAGCAGCGATTCAGGACCTAAGGTGGTTGGTTCGAATCCCGGTGTCCCATATGGTCCCCCTTGTCTGCCAGGAGCAAGCTATTTCTGAGCATATAGCCAGGAGTAACCCCTGAGCAACACTGGGTGTGGCCCAAAAACAACAAAAAGACAATGTTAAAGAATTAGAGTAGTAGAATGCCTGTCGCAAATACAGGCAGGGGTGGGAGAAGAGGGGGCATTGGTGGTGGGAATGTTGCACTGGTGAAGGGGGTGTATTCTGTTTATGACTGAAACCCAACTACGAACTTGCTTGTAATCATGGTGCTTAAAAGATTTATATATTTAAAAAATAAAAAAAGAATGATTCCAGTCCACCAGTAGACCTTATCTGTAACCCAAACAAACCTTTATTGTGTCTCAAAAACAGAGAAGCCTGGAGAGATAGTACAGCAGATACTCTTGCCTTGTTTGTGGATGACCAGAGTTTTAATCCCTGGCACTGCACATGATCTCCCAAGCACTGTCAGGAGTAACCTTTCAGCACAGAGCCAGGAGTAAGCTCTGAGCACTACAGGGTGCCCAGAAGCAAACACTTAACATTCCTGGCCCAGATGTAGCTCAAAGGTAGAGCACTACTTACCTTGCATATGTGAGGCTCTGCATTTGGTCCTGGTCTTTACCAAAATGTCACAATCAGCTCAAGTGCTGTGGTTTCTCTTTCTGCCCTCTGCTTATTAGCTGTGAGATGGTTCCCAAGCATCACTGAACATGGTCCTCGGGGCCCACCAGAGCTATAAACCTGGTGATTCTTCGAGTACCATGTGGTGCCAAGAATTGAACGCATGAACCCAGGGTCTTACATATCAAGGAATATGTGAGCCACATTTCTGGCTCTTTAAATGTTTTATGATTTTTAGAGTTGTAGCTGTTTGGATAACTCAGAGAATATATATGGAAAGCACTTCCTCTAGCATGGTGGTTAGTGCTCTGGATTGTCAGTAATGATAATATAATAGCTTATACAGTTTGACCAGGGCTTAGAGCAGGGTTGGGAATGTCCAGCCCTAAGGACATATAGAACTGGTGAAATCAAATTTGATCCTGGTACATGATAGGGTAGATACTGTGCCCACAAATGAGATGATAAATATTCAAATGCTCCAAGGGGGGGGGGAGTTAAACTCAGTTTAGAGAATAAATTCTGTCAAAGGCAGTTTTTTGGTCTGCTTTTGGACCACACCTGTTGGTGCTCAGGCTTCAGTCCTGGTAGTGTTTTAGGAACCACATCAGGTGCCAGGAGTCAAATCCAGTGTCCTACCATTGCCTTCTCTCTCAGGACCTGACAGAGCTCATGGTCTTAGGTCTTTTGCTGGTTTCTGGTTTCTTTCTTTCTTTTTTTTTTTTTTCTTTTTTTGGTTTTTGGGCCACACCCGGCGATGCTCAGGGGTTACTCCTGGCTGTCTGCTCAGAAATAGCTCCTGGCAGGCACGGGGGACCATATGGGACACCGGGATTCGAACCAACCACCTTTGGTCCTGGATCGGCTGCTTGCAAGGCAAACGCCGCTGTGCTATCTCTCCGGGCCCTATTGCTGGTTTCTTTAACATCTCTATCAACAGTTCCAGCTGGCTCCTGCTGAATGGCTAAATGTGAAAAGCAAGACCTTTCCATGCTTTTCTTTGTTAGTCTCCTCAGTTTTTCCCTCTCCGAGGTTGTCTCTTAATTTGCTGCTGAGCCAACAGTCCTGTTTCTTGGGTACTGTCGAGTGGGAGATTTTAATGGAATAAGCTAGCTGGTGCAAAAGCCTGCCTTTGCCCTCCGGCAGGGTGCAGTCTTGTCTCTTGCCTTCTGCCCTTTAGCTGGACATGAAGCAGTTAGCTTATTAAGAGAACTTAGACTTCTTAGAATCTTTTAACTTATATGCTTATTTCTGGTCCTTGTGCAAGGTTAGGGAAGCAAGGTCAGAAATGCTGAACTGTCGATGTTCAAGTTGATTCTTCCTTTGAAAACGCATGGTTCAGTGTAGCAATATAAGAGGGAGTGGGGGGAAAAGTCCCTCGTTATATTGATAATAGCAGGTGAATGGGTTCAGTGAGTTCTATGCATAGTATTGCCTGTTAATACATAATATGTCTCGGAATGAAAATAGTGATGAACCTATTTATATCCCTATTTATAGGGAGTATCTGAATTGATAAAAATTAAAGTGAAGAGAAATATAATTTTATAGCTTTTTTTTGGTTTGGGTTTTTGGTCCATACCCTGTGGCACTCATGCCTTACTCTTGGCTCTGTGTTCAGGAATTACTCCTGGTGGGCATTTTTGAGGGCTGATTCTGGGGCTTTTGGCTTCAGCCATGTCCACGGAATAAAGCTGATATCTTCTGAAGCCTGACTGCCTATTAGCTTTATACCCACCACATTTCACCTCAGAACCGCAGGCTGAACGGGGTGACAGAGGCATGCTCTGAGCTGGAGGAGAAAGACCTCATCCTCCATCCCTCCATCAGTCAGCCCCATCAAGGGCTGATTTGCAACATAATGTGATGCAACAATTTGTGATGCCGGAGATCTAATCCAGGTCAGCCACGTGCAAGGAAAATGCATGGCTCGTTTTGTAGATTTTTTGCTAAGTACCTGCCCCACTTAGCCTTACTGTTTTCTCTGTTTCCTTTTACTGGTTTCTGAGTTATTATAGGAGTCCCCCTTGCCCTCCTTACACCCATCACCTTCCTTGAGGACACTGTACCACTTGTCACTGAGATACTGTGTTGATCACAGAACACTCTTGCTTATCAGCTTTCAGAGGTACTCACTATTTGTTGACTAAATTCTAGCTGTATCAGTTTCCATGCCTGATGTATTGTGTAACTGTTTCATTAATAAAAAAAATTTTTTTTTAACTATTTTTGGGCTATACTTGCTGTTGCTCAAGGCTTACTCCTGGTTCTGTGCTCAGGGATTACTCTGTGTTTAGGGATCGAAGGCAGGCCCACCACTGTTATTTTTTGGGGGATGGGGTCATTTGGGTCACCTCTGTGGTCCTCAGACTTACTCTTGCTCTGGGTTTAAAGATCGCTCCTGGTGAGGATCCTATGGAGTGCAGGATTGAACCTGGGTTGATTGTAATCAAGGAAAGTGCCTACCAGCTGTACTATCCCTCTGGCCCCTCCATCACTGTTGTTATGCCACTTGCAGTCTGTCTCTTCTCTCCTCCTCCCTCTTCCCCCAACACTCCATAATCTTAGTTTTGTAATCAAAGCCCAAGGGTTTATCATCATTTGATACTATTTTCTTGATTTGCTTCTCTTTATACCACAGATGAGTGAGAAAATTCAGTAGTTATTTTGCTTGGCATGATGTTCTCCAGTTCTGTCCAATTTGCAGTAAACTACAAGATTTCATCTTATTGCTAAGTAGTGCTCTATTGTGTATATAGTACTTTTTCTAGCTGCTCACCTGTTGTTGGACATTTTGGTTGTTCCATATCCTGGCTATAGTACTTAAAGTTGCAATGAACATAGGTATACATATGTCTTTTTTAAATGAATGTTTTTGTGTAGATGCCAAAAAATGGAATCATTAGGTCATATGCAACCTTTAGTCTTACCTTTCTGAGAAGTCTCCAAACTGTTTACTATTAAGGAGGTTGACCCAAATGACATTCCTTCCAACAGTGAAGAAAACATCTTTCCTCTCAACTCCACCCACACTGTTGGTTTCCAGTCTTTTTTGATATATGCCATTTTCACTGGTGTGATACTCATTGTCATTTCTATTTATGTCTCCTGCTAATAAATGACAGTGAAAAAATTTTAATATGCTTATTAGCTAGCTGTATGTCTTCTTCAGAGAAGTGTTTCTCCATCTTCTCTCCCCATTTCTTGATGGGCTTATTTGTTTTTTAATTGTTGATCTTTGGGAATACGAATACTTTATATAGGATATTATCTCTTTATCTGTCTGTTGAGCAAATATTTTCTCCCATTCAATAGGATATCATTTTACTTAGCTGGAGTTTCTCTTGTCATGCAAAACCATTTTAGTTTGATGTAGTCCCATTTATTTTTTGTTTTGTTTTCTTTGCTAGTGGAGTTAAATAATTGAAGACACTTCCTTGAGAGTACTGCCTCTGTTTTCAATTTACTTTATGGATTCCGATCTAATCTCAAGGTCTTTAATTCACTTTGAGCTAATTTTTTGTTGTTTGTTTGCTCTTGGGCCACAGCTGGCGTGCTCAGGATTTATTCCTAGCTTTGAGCTCAAATATCACTCCTGATGGTGCTTAACGAGGACCATTTATGGCACTGGAGATTGAACCAGGGTTTGACATGCAAGACAAGCACTTTAATCCCTGTACTATCTCTCTGATTTGAATTAACATTTGTGTATGGTGTGAGATATGGATTCAGATTTATTTTTTTTCATACCATTAGTTGAAGATCTGCCACTGATTTTGCCCAGAGTACCCTCAATTTCCTAGTTCCTCCTCATTTGATCCTCATAGAACCACTTTTGATTATGAAATTCAATATGATTTATTCTTATTAGTTGTTAATGTTATATGAGCCTCTCAGATCTGGGTTATACTTTATTTTGTGTTTCATGTATAATACTAAAAATACAGTGGGTTCCTTGAAGAAATACACAGAAGCCTAAGAAATAATGGCAAGCCCTTTCAAATTCCAGTTCTTCCCTGTAACAATTTTAATTCCTCACATAGTGACTTTGCACATTATTATTATTATTATTATTATTATTATTATTATTATTATTATTGGTTTTTGGGTCACACCCGGATGTGCTCAGGGGTTACTCCTGGCTCTCTGCTCAGAAATTGTCCTGGCAGGCACGAGGGGCCTTATGGGATACCGGGATTCAAACCACTGTTGGTCCTGGATTGGCTGCTTGCAAGGCAAACGCCCTACTGCTATCTCTCCCGACTTTGCACATTTAACTTCCAGAGTCCTTTGTATCTGAAGTAGTTGCATTTGTTATATTTATTTATTTATTTATTTATTTATTTATTTATTTATTTATTTATTTATTTATTTATTTTTGGTTTTTGGGCCACACCCGTTTGACGCTCAGGGGTGACTCCTGGCTATGTGCTCAGAAATCGCCCCTGGCTTGGGGGGACCATATGGGACGCCGGGGGATTGAACCGCGGTCCTTCCTTGGCTAGCGCTTGCAAGGCAGACACCTTACCTCCAGCGCCACCTACCCGGCCCATATTTATTTTTTTTTGAACCACATCTGCAGTACTCAAAACTTATTCCTGGCTCCAGGGGACAGTCTGGGTGTCAGGGATCAAACCTGGATCAGCTAGTAGCAAGGCAGTGTCCTGCCTGATGTATTATCTCTCTGGCCTCAGTATCATTCTTCAGTTTTATATTCCCTAATATATTAGAAATTCTTAGAGAATAGTAACTGTATGCTTCATTCTTCTTTATTTTTTTTTGTTTGTTTGTTTTTGGGCCACACATGATGACACTCAAGAATTACTCCTGGCTCTGCACTCAGAAATTGCTCCTGGCTTGGGGTACCTTATGGGACACTGGGGGTTTGAACCATGGTCTGTCCTAGATGAGTGTGCATAAGGCAGACGCCTTACCACTTGCACCACCGCTCTGGCCCCTTCATTCTTAATTGTATGCTGGATCCTCAATACTTCGTGGCAAGAGAACATTTAATTAATGCTTATGAACGAGGACTTCTGCTTTTGTTCCATTGACATGTCTGCCAGTTGATCAACTATCTGTGTTACTCTAGCTCAGGTGTTGTCAGGGTTTAGTAGGGAATTGACAGGGTGAGGGACCTGTGTTAAGCAGAAATTCGCATAAGCCAAATCACACACAGCAGCCACTACTTAATGTCAGGAGTGACCGTATCATCTCCTATTACAAAAGAAGTCACAAATCCAGCTTTTTAGTGACATCTTCAGGAACAACTAAAGCACATTTATGGTTCAGATTTCACCTATAGGCTAATCATTTATGATCTTTAGGTAGAGACTGGGATTTCACATAGTTCAGTTACCTTGAAAGAAGAGAAGACCAGGACATAATTGCAAGTTTTTGAGGATGTTTTGGCAAAATCTTGGCCTTAGTTGAGTGTCCTGTAAGGTCCTGTAATCTTCTGTGGGTAGTGATTTAGTTTCCTAGTATAAGTCCTACAGAGCATCCTCTAGGGTCTGAGCTTCATCCTCTCTTATATTCTGTCCCTAAAAAGAGGGGACAGAAAGAGACTCCTGCTTTTTTTTTTTTGCCCAGCCTTCACTGTGGCAGGTTTCATGGTGGTTCTTGCTTCTGTCTACTATGCAGGACCTGTCATCAGGTTGTACAGCATGACACCTATCCCAGAGGACCTTTCCCATGAATGACCTCTGAGAAGGGGCTCTGGGTGAACACACGAAATTGAAAGGGAAATATCTTTTACAAAATCATTGCCTCAATGTGGTCAGCCAAGTACCAAAGTGGTTATTTGCCAGGAAGACGCCTGTGTCCTATGGAACCTTTGCAGAGGATCCTTTGGCTGTCCTCTCTTTCTCACAGTCCTTACCCTAAAGTTACTTATTTGCTTGGCATGACCTTCTAGGACTGAAATCATTGTCACTAGTGCCAGTCCTATCTGAGGCATAAACTGGCTTGATTGGAGTCCATTTGGAAAAATACATGTACAAATGAAAAGAGGAGCTAGAAGGATTGCACAGAGATAAGGTGATTGATTGCCTTGCATGCAATTGACCGCAGTTTGATCTGGTCCCATACAAGGTCCTCTGTGCTCCAGAAGGGGCCATTCCTAAGCACAGAGCCAGGAATAACCACTGATCATCTCTTTTGGATGTGGTCCAAACACTACCTCTAAACAAAAAAAAAACAAAACAAAACTGAATGGAATGCTTGGGTCAGGCTAATGGAGAGTGGGGATGGGGGATAACTTACTTTTCTTTTTTTTTTCTTTTTTGGTTTTTGGGTCACACCCAGCAGCACTCTGGGGTTACTCCTGGCTCTGTGCTCAGAAATCACTCCTGGCAGTCTCGGGGGACTATATGGGATGCCAGGATTTGAACCACCATCCTTCTGTATGCAAGGCAAATGCCATACCTCCATGCTATCTCCCCAGTCCCATGGGATAACTTACTTTTCACTTTATATGTTTGTATGCTTTTATATATATATATATATATATATATATATATATATATATATATATATATATATATATATATATATGAACTATTTAACCATACACATGGTGGCTAATTTGTTTTGAGGTCAAACCTGGCAGTATTCTGTGGCTACTTCTGGTGTGGTACTGGCTGTACTCGGGACCAAGTAGTATAGGGGACGAAACCCAGGGCTCCTGCATGCAAAACATGCATTTATCTGTTTGAGCTGTCTTTCCTGCTCCAATATTTTATTGTTTTTAAGAATAAAAGCGTACATTATTCATGTAAGCCTTACGACACCATGATTATATGGATATAAGAAATTGAGTTTGGAGTTCCTAAATCATCATTTAGGAAACTGAATTTAGGAAAGATGATTTAGGAAAATCATCTCCTAGAAAATGGCAAGAGAAAACTACAGCTAATACAGTAGACTTTGTGTCACATTTGTGTCCTTTGCTCTTAGTTCTTGTGGCAGTGGTCTTTTTATTTTTTATACTTGGTAAGAGTTTTCAGAACTATTTCATCTAGATAGCAATGGAGCCATGATACTTTTCTTTCTTTCTTTCTTTCTTTCTTTCTTTCTTTCTTTCTTTCTTTCTTTCTTTCTTTCTTTCTTTCTTTCTTTCTTTCTTTCTTTCTTTCTTTCTTTCTTTCTTTCTTTCTTTCCTTCCTTCCTTCCTTCCTTCCTTCCTTCCTTCCTTCCTTCCTTCCTTCCTTCCTTCCTTCCTTCCTTCCTTCCTTCCTTCCTTCCTTCCTTCCTTCCTTCCTTCCTTCCTTCCTTCCTTCCTTCCTTTTCTTCTTCTTCTTCTTGAAATCTTCTTGTCTTCAAGACTTCTGTTTATCTTCTCTGGAAAAGTCAGTAATAGGTTTCTCCATTTTCTTGCTGGGAATGAGCTATGACTCCACTGAGGTGATACTTTTTAGCAAGCTTGAATTGACAGTTGGTTTCTATTCTTTGCTGAGTATTATTGCTGCTATTAAGCAGAGGGCTTTGTTTCCAGGTTACAAATCTTTTTAGTAAAGAAGTAAGTATGGCATAGAATTCCAAGGACTCATGTAGTCCTTGGATAGAATTTAATACTCTATATCCCAGAGCGAGTAAACATTATAAAGTAGACAAGATGGCTTTGGATTAATATCCTAACAGCATCTGGCCTGGCAGGCAGAGCCCTCCTTGGAGACGCTCCTGACCATGCCCCGCCTGCCTTTGCCGGGTGGGCTCTTCCCACAGGTCTTTCAAGCAGCTGTTGTGATTCTGGGTGGATCATGAACTTCTCAAAACATGGGGGGGGGGGGAATTCATTTAACTGATGAAAATTCTCATATAGAAAGTGGAATAAGCAGATAACCCTAAGAGACTGTGTGTTCTAATATAACTCAGCTTTCTTTGTGTTTGTTAGGTTGTTGACTCCCTTAGAAACATGGCTAATCCTCAACATTGGTGTCTTCAAAATACAGCACTGCAAATCATCTTGCCCTTTCTGCTCTGTTTCTTCTATGTCCTGGGGTATGGGAAGTCTCTGGAAGTCCAGACGGAGTGAGCACCATGGAGGAAAGGCTCAATTGCTTCTGAGGACCAGAGTCAGGAACTCCTGACTCTGCTTTTTCTGTTCCTCCTTAAATATGGGTGAGATTTCTTTTAAAGAGAATTCTGTATGCGACTGACACTGCTCAGAGAGAAGCTCTTTGTACCTCTTGCAATTTCTGAGGAGAACTACTTTGGAGGCAGGTAGAGAGCTCTCCTCCTGACCTGTCCCAGAGAAGGATATCTACTGATAGCTTAGCCAGGGCCTCTGCTAAGCAGCCTTACAAGTCTGGAATCTTAGCTAGTTCACCCAGGTTTAAGTTCCAGTAGACTGTCTTAGGTGAATGAATGTCTCAGGCTATAATTCCAGTTAAGGAAGCCTAAGAAACAGGACTTCTAAGTTGATTTGTTTGGCCAAGTCGAACTGTGTTTTCTCCATGGGGGAGACTGTCTGGGAGGATAAAGCTCTTGATTGCAGTATCAGATGCACTCAGATTAAATCAGGTATGAGACTTTGAATGATTTATATAATCTCTCTTGAGTTATTTAGTCTATACTGAATTAAGTTAGTATAGGTGTAGGTATTCTATACTACACCTGTAGGATGTCTCCTATCTGAAAGTAGAACGTCACTATTTAGTAGGTTATTTTTGGTGAAAAACAAAAATGATCACAGACTCAAAAAAATAACCTCTATAGGGACTGGGAGGTAGTACTGTGCTTAGATGACATGCCTAGCACATGTCTGTCCTGGGTTTGATTCCCTAAACCATCTGGTCTCCTGAGCTTTGCTGGGTGTATCTTTGGAGGGGCCCTAGAATTACCAGGATATCTCAGATATCCCTGATAACAAAGGGCCTGAATGGAATCACAGCCTCAGCCTTTGCACTGAATTGTAGGCTTAGAATCTCTAGTGCTTGGACCTTCACAGCACCACTTGGTGCTCAAGAAAGAAAAAAATAAACCTGGACCCATATTCCCTTTTCTATATCTATAGCAAGCATAGATCCTTTTGCTACAGGTTACAGTGGGAACAGCTAGAATTTAGCTCCAACCTAAGGAGTTGTTCTCTTTAGCACTTAATAGGCAGTTCTTTGCTGAACAACTCCTGTGTGGCAGGAACTATATGGCCATAGGAGTAGAGCGTGAATGAGGCAGATATGGCCCCTACTCTCGGTAACACCCTTTCAATCTCCTTAGCAGAGTTACTTCTGGGGATGACTGGTCTTGTTCATTCTTTGTTTCTTGGTACCAGCTTCCTTCTGAGAGGGCAATCTTCTCCCTAGACCTTGGGACAGGGCTCCTTTGTGTTGCCGGGGCCTTGCCTGCTGGCGTGCCTGCACTTCAGCACTGACAGCAGTGTGCTGGAGCTGGAGGAGAGAGACCCGCAGGCTACTATTGCCTCGGCCACACATGTCCCAAGAGCCTGTGCTTGGCAATCTTGAATGTTCCTTTTCTCCTTGCACACAGATTATAGTGTTCATTGGTAATTTAAATTCAAATAACCTTCCACCTCCTCTCCGCCTTACAAAAAAATGAAAAAGAAAAAAATTTCTGTGTATTACAGGGTAGAGAAGAAAGCAGGCCTGCCTGGTCTCCCAGTTGGTTTTATTCTTTGTGTGTGTGTGTGTGTGTGTGTGTGTGTGTGTGTGTGTGTGTGTGTGTGTTTTCACTCTGGGTTGCCTTTACTTTATTAATGCTAAAATTTAATACAGTCTTAGTGATATTCTGCAGTCATATAATCCCAGTCTTTCTCTGCTTTGTCATAGACAGTGTGACAGGTAGGTTCGGTGGTTTTGGTCACTAGGAAGGGGGACTTGCTTGTCTCCTTGGGACTCCAGATTGTATCCTCGCCCTATGTGGCCCAGCATAAAGAAGACCCATTGTGAGGTGGGTGTATTTCTTAGCTTCCCCGTAGGCCCCGAAAGTAGCCTTCTGCTCTCTCCTCCCATTTCTGTTGTTGAATTTTACTAGCAGTTGTCAAGAAGTGTGTGTGTGTGTGTGTGTGTGCAAGAGCAGGCTGAATGGCTCTCTGGGAACCATTTCTTTGAGAACCCCCAGCAGAGAAATTTTCATTCCTCTTCTGCTCTTGCTATTGTGTGGCATTGTGGTTTGGGACTGCATATCCCCCTGCAATACTAAGACCTGTGTATGACTCTTCCAACCCGGTGGGGGTTTTCAGGAATAATTTGTCTGCTGGTTGGTGTTTCACTCAAATTCCATCACCTTCCCAGGAGCAGGGGAAAGTGTCAACAATTAGGGATTTGTCTGAGCCCTGTTTTTAGAAGTGTGACCACTGAAAACATGAGTTTTCATCATCTGAGTCCATATGAGCCATGTTTTCTTTTGCTGCTGAGGCTGGGCATTTGCTGTCACTGTATTTAGCTGTACGAGTCACATTGGAGACTTGATTGGAAAGGAGAGAGCATAGTGTAATTATTGCTTATGTACCAGTTAAACCTATCAGCCAACAGATGTCAAGTGCAGGAAAAAAGTGCAATAATGTTATTATAATGGCATAATAGTTATCATTATAATAATAAGCTGGCATAGCATTTGATAAGAGGCAGGTCTTGCAATGAATGCAGGGGGAAGTGTTAACCTTGAACTAGAGCACAATGATTGGTGCTTACCTTTGCAGGAGATGCCATGTGGATGTGATCAGGTATGGATTTGCCTCCCTCTCTGCATAGCTATAGAGACTTTAGTTTGTATGTATGTGGGGAGGGGGGCGAAGAGTGGAGGAGTCGTGTCCTGCAATTGCCATATTTCATATTGTCATGGAACTTGGCCCTCTGTTCATCCTAAGATTTGAGGTGCTCCAGGATTGTGCTCAGCACCCAACAGCAGTAGGTTTTGGAAAAGGCTGAGACTTCACTCCCTTGTAGGCCTATTTTGGAAAATTTAGCCTCTTTCCTGTAGCGATGAACAACTTCTCTCCATTGACCTCTACTCCTTACTTTGGGGTGAGGGGTGGGGTGGGGTTCAGTGCTACTTGTTCTACTGATTGTGTTGGGTTGTGCCTTATGATCTGATCCACAGTGCATGTTGTATCTGGATTCCTCAAATGCTTAGAAAGCAGGTGGTAAAGGGGCAAGAAGCAGAGTTGAGCCACAAAGGCAGCACTGGGGCAGAAATAGCTTTCAGGTTCAGTCTGACTTGGATTTGCTGCTCACCATGCCCTTTGGTAGCTATTGGGCAAGATATGTAACCTTGGTGAGTCTGTACCTAAAGACTGTATTTTTATGTATACTAGAAAGATTATGAAGAAATCCTAGGGTAAATGCTTATCAAGTTCTCATGTTTTTTTTTTGTTTTGTTTTTTTTTTTTTGGGCCTCACCCGTTAGATACTCAGGGGTTACTCCTGGCTACGCGCTCAGAAATTGCCCCTGGCTTGGGGGGACCATATGGGACACCGGGGGATCGAACCGTGGTCCTTTCCTTGGCTAGCGCTTGTAAGACACCTTACCTCTAGCGCCACCTCGCCGGCCCCATGTTTTTTTTTTTTGTTTTTTTTTTTGGTTTTTGGGCCACACCTGGCGATGTTCAGAGGTTACTCCTGGCTGTCTGCTCAGAAATAGCTCCTGGCATGCACGGCGAACCATATGGGACACTGGGATTCGAACCAACCACCTTTGGTCCTGGATCGGCTGCTTGCAAGGCAAATGCCGCTGTGCTATCTCTCCGGGCCCTCAAGTTCTCATTTCTTAGTTACTAACAGCTGTTCCAGGTGCTAGCCAGTGTTCCAGATACCCCCCCCCTTCACACCCACCCTTGCCTGTTTGCCTGAGCTGCAGAGGGCCAGGGACAAGTCCCTCTAGCTTCATCGAGCATTTTCAGCTTCCACTGAGGTCCATATTAACACTTTCTCTAGCTGCTATGATGCTGCTTTTGCTGCTTTGAGCCATTGCCCTTCAGGACACCTCTTCTGAAGCTTCCTCAGCAGGGGAGACTTTGATAGTCAATGTTTGGGCACTTTTCTGCTTTATTTAGCGGTAAAGATGGGGTTTTAAATCTCTTCAGGCCTGGCATTACCTACTTCTGCTTCAGCTCCCTGCAGCTTTGCTCTCCTCTCCCTTTCCCTTTGGGTGGGTCACTTGGGGGCAGAGCTTTCCCTAGGGAGCACTTGTTTCTCACAAAGACTGCTAGTTGTTTGGCTCTGTCTTTTTCCTAAGTACAGGGTTTTTGTGTTTCTGTCTGCCTGTACCTTTGCAGTGAACCTTTATTTTGGAAGCCTGGAGTGCTCAGACAAGGTGTTATCTTAGACTATTTTTGGCTGTAGGCCAGTTTATTACTATGGCTACCACTGCAATGGTAGGTAGGACATAGAAAGTAACTTCTATGAGAAATTTTTTTTTCTTATAAGAAATTTGGAGGAGAGGAAAGGAGAAGAGGAAAGAATAGTTTGACTTTAAAGTCATGAGGAGCAACCAGAGAGATAGTACAGCAGTTAGGGTGCTTGTCTTGCATATGATTGTCCTGGCTTTGATTCCTAGCACCCCTTATGGTCTCCAGGAGTTGATTTCTGAGTGCAGAGACAGGAATAAGCCCTGAGCACTGCTGGTATGCACCTTACCTCTCCACCCTCCAAAAAAGTCATAGATAGAGAACAGCTTCTTTAAGCTGAGCCATAGATTATTAGTCCAGAGCTGATTTTTATCTTGGAAATTTTGCTTCCAGCCAAAAAATATATATAGAATGTCTATTCCAAACACTGGGCAGCCCTGAGATCTAGACATGCTCAAGTCAGTTCCTGCTCAGAGCGGATTGATGAGTGTAGACATTCATCAAATTATATTCACAAATCAAGTTAAAGTTGTATTAAGCATCTCGAAAGAAAGATCTGGCATCATGAGAGCATTTGACAGGGATTTCACTTAAGTTGATCCTGGAGTGAAGAGGGCATGGGGCAGGCTTTCTTGAGGAAGTGACATTTAAGGTAAATTGTGAAAGACAGTGCTTGCTTGCTAAGCAAGGGACATGAGTTTGAAGAGCATTCTGGGCTGAGGATCCAGCTTTTACCTAGACTCCAAGGGGTGTGTGTGTGTTGGGGAGTGGGGTTCAAGAAGCAAAGCTTCCCTGAGGAACAGGATGGAGATATGGCCTGAGTGCACAGTGAGAGGTGACAGTTCAGAGTTGAGGTAGGAGGCTTTGGTGTGGCATTTTGTATTTGCCCAGATAGCAGGGAAACCTTTGGATGACTGTGAGTAGTGGGGGTATCAGTGAGCTGATTGGCTTTGTGCTAAGAACAGATCACCCTCAGCAACATTGGACAGGTTTTATTTTATTTTTCAGAGTTAGGGCTGTACCTGACAGTACTCGGAGGCTATTCCTGGCTCTTGTGTTCAGGAATCACTCCAGGCAGTGCTTAAAGGACCATATGTGGTGCCAGGAATTTGAACTAGGGTCACAGCTGGCATTCAAGGTGAGTGCCTTTCCCTCCTGCACTAGCTCTCCAGGCCCTGGATCGATTTGGAAATGAATACTAGAAAGGAAACACTGTGGGAGTAGGTCACTTGTTTGCCTTCTTAGCTAAATAATAATCTTTAGACTGACCTACAAGGTACTGACTACAAGGTAGTGTCTTGTTTCTCCTCCTTTCACTCATGGCCTCTCTCAGTGCCCACCTGCCTACTCAGCCACACATGGCAGTTCAGGGCACTAGCATCATTTGGCATTATTCCACCTCCTCAGATAATGACTTGGAGATTTCAGGCCCCTCACTGGTTAACATCCAACAGTGACAGAGCCCTTTGTAAACTCTCTTCTTATTGTCCCCCTCTTGGCTGTCACTTGTGGGAGAGAGTTGCTGCCCTCTCACATGAAGCCACTGACATAGGCAGCTGCCCAGATGGGATGTGCCAAGTTAGCAAGACCAGCACCTGCCGTGTGTGTAACACACAGTTTCGTGTGGTGGAGATGCACATGTTCTCTTGGCAGGAGCTGATGTCTGGGGCCCAGAAATGAGCTGCAGTCATTTTCCTCACTGCATAGCCAGAAAAGCTGAGGTATAAGAAGAATCTGTGGTATAAAGCAGACAGGGTCAGTCACACTGTCAGACCAAGTGTTGATTATGTTGGGTGGTTTGAGACTCAAGGCCAGTGTGTTTTTGTTGTTCTGTGGCCAGGCCATTGCTCCTTTCATTTAGCTGGAAGCTGTGTCTACTGTATTAGGGGCACAGGCAATAGATACGGTCCTATTTTAGTTTGAATTTCATCTTCACCACTCAACAAGCTCAAACTCAATTTACCTGGGGGCCACAGGAGGCAAAGTCGGGGTGATCCTTGAGTGCAAAGTCAGTAGTAAGCCTTGAACGTTGGGGGTGTGTGACCCAAACAACTAAAACAAAACAAAACAAAAACAGATTCCTCTAGGGCAGGGCCACAAAATGTTGTATGGAGGGCCGCAAACGGCCCGCGGGCCTCGAGTTTGAGACCCCTGCTCTAGGATGTTGGATAAGTTACTTCACTTCCCTGACTCAGTTTTTTATTTGTTGTTGTATTTTTGTTTTCGGGCCCTATCTGGTGGTGCTCAGGGTTTACTCCTGGCTCTGGGCTCAGAAATCACTCCTAGCAGGCTTGGGAGACCTTATGAAATGCTGAATATAGAACTTGGGTCAACTAAGTGCAAAGCAAACACCCTACCCACTATCACTCCACCTATCACGTACCTATCACTTCGACCCCCTGACCTAGAGTTTCTTACCTCCAGCAGGGGAATCCTATGAGAGCTACCTTGCAGGATCATTGCGAGGGATCAGTGAAAATGAATGTAAGGTGCTTAGGTTACTTCACAGGGCCAATGTTGGCTGCTGTTGTGGTTAGCTTGGCTGCCTTTTTTGTTGTACTTTGTGGTATGTCTTCTGTGGGCTGAGTTTTCTGCTGGGGAAAAGAGACAGAGGCAGTCTTGGCTTTGAGAGGCTCTGTCCTGTGGTCTCTGATGGTCATGCCCAATGTGGGTGAAGCAAGGAGACCCTACTTGGAGTCTTCTAGGGAGATCCAGGCCACCAGCTGGTGACTGACTCCTTTACTAGGCAGCCTCTTCTTCTTTGGCCCCAGCACCCAGCACTCCCTGATTCCTGTTTGCCTTCCCGCTAGGGCCAGGGTCCTCACTTCTCATTGCAATCATCTGACTTCTGGCTAGGACTATGCTACCATTGCAGCTGTTTTTCTTTGTGGTCTCCTGATTCTATATCTGGTCACCCTGCAACCTCTTCTTTGAGCCATAAGATGCTCTTTTGTTGCTATTTACTTTTCCCTTGTAAAATGCTATTTATGATAGTTGACATAAAAATGTCTATGAAAAATATGCTTTGTAAAGGTTTTTATTTTTCAATACCAAGTTATTGGAATAAAATGCTTCCCAGTAGTCTTAGAGGTGGGGGTTAGGGGGTAAGCTTTGTAATGCCTGGTTAGGGTGTTGGGGAAGGTAAACTGAGTCTTTTGATTTTTTTTTGGTGAAAAAAGTTCCTCAGTTGGCATTTTTTGGTTGAGACAGAGTGGATATGTTTACCTAGAGCAGGGGTCCTCAAACTTTTTAAACAGGAGGCCAGTTCACTGTCCCTCAGACCATTGGAGGGTCTGACTATAGTAAAAGCAAAACTTAGGAACGAATTCTTTTTTTTTTTTTTTTTTTTTGTGGTTTTTGGGTCATACCCGGCAGTGCTCAGGGGTTTTTCCTGGCTCCGTGCTCAGAAATTGCTCCTGGCATGCACGGGGGACCATATGGGATGCCGGGATTCAAACTGATGACCTTCTGCATGAAAGGTAAACGCCTTACCTCCATGCTATCTCTCCGGCCCCAGGAACGAATTCTTATGCACACTTCATATATCTTATTTTGCAATGAAGAAACAAAACAGATACAAATACAATATGTGACCCGCGGGCCATAGTTTGAGGACCACTGACCTAGAGTGACTGGAGCCAGGTGTGGAAGGGTCAGCCCTAATTTGTCTCAAGGTTTCTTTGTCATTGGTGGGGAGGGCCACAGTGAGTCTATGTCTCCTCATTCTATTAAACAATTTGTGTGCATGGTTTTCTGTTGGAAGAAATAGAATTCTATTCATGCTAAATGTTAACTGGAAAGACCTTGTCCTGATATCTCAGTGACTATTTCCTCATTAAAATAAAAGTATTTTGCTACTTCTTGCCCATACCTCCCATGTATTAGGTTTAAATAAGATAATGTACCTTGTGTGCTGATCATGGGATAGGTTCTCAGTGAATGGTGAGTTTATAAGGCCTTCAAAGAATTCAAGCTTCAGGAAGGAAAGAAGGTACTTCAAAGGCTGAGAAAGTCTGACCAAAGGCACAAATGGTGGGTCTGCATTTGATTTGTAGGGCAAGTTTCTGAGGAAGGTATTTGGAGTCAGGCCCCTGCCTGTGCCCTTCATTGGATATCATATGTGGCGATTTCATGAGAGGACAATATGCACAAGGCACAGAGCTGTTGTCCCCTTCTCCTTTGGCATGGAAGGTGATGGAGTTGTTAAAGCAAGGGGACTGTAAATCCCAGCTCTTTGGGTTCTTTCTGGGTTCCAGTCCTGGCTCTGCCATGTATGTGCTATGATGCTCTTGGTGAAGTCATTTTCCATCCTCTCTGAGCTTTGGTTTCTCCATCTGTCAAGTGGACATAGTACATCTGAACATGGTTTTGAAATTTTAATGTTTATTTGGAGCAAATAAAATAGCATATATAAAACATGGAGCACAGTTTTTTTCACATAGTACCTATTGAATAACTAGCAGATTAAGCAGCAAACATTTTTCTTGGGAAATTAAGCTTTGGTGATCTTAGATAAGCTTTAGAAAAGTCAGTGTACATCTTAGAATCAGTGGTCAGTTTTCCTCAGTAAGTTTTGTTTGCTTGGTTTTTTAATTTTGTTTGTTTTTTATTTTTGGGTCACACCTGGCGGCACTCAGATTACTCCTGGCTTTGTGCCCAGAAATTACTCCTGGCATGCTCAGGACCATATGGAATACTGGGGAATGAACCTGGGCCACCTCCATGTGCAAGTAAACACACTACCTGCTGTGCTGTCACTCAGGCCTTACCACAATGACTTCTTAATGAGTACATCACTCTTTTGCATTTCCTTCTGCTGCCTGCTTTCAAAGTGAGAAGAACGTCCAAACTCCCTACCCTGGATACAGATCTTACCTGATCTGATCCCTGTCTTTCTGCCTTGGCAACTGCACTGCCTACCTTTTTCCTGTCCACCTCACTGGTCACAGTGAGCTTCTTCCTGCTCTTAGCACTGAGGCTTGTAGGTTAAGCTTTTTCCTCCTGTGTCTGGAACACTTTTAGCTCTTTACACTTACCTTGAATGCCTTCCTGTCATTTAGAGCTTAGTTCTACTGTTATTTTGGAGAAAGTTAACTCCATTGTCACAAAGTCAGGTCACAAACAAATACACTATTTCTCCTTTGCTCTTGTTGACTCTGTTTTCCTTCCACCAAAAGGCAAATTTCACAAGAAGAGGGACCATTTCTGTCACACTCATCTGAATTCCAAGTACTAGGAATGGGGTATGATCTATAGTAGGGTATCAAAGAACATCCTACGAATGAATAAGCATGTCAATGAGAATGGATTGTTGTTATTCATAACCTGGTGAAACAGGTGTTCAAAGCATACTGCTTTGTTTCCTAAATAAATGTAATCAAGAAAATTTCCTCCTTTTTCATTTAATGTTTTTCCTACCTCGTAATGAATCAGAACTTTCCAAGGAGAGGTTATTTTCCCCAAATTCATTTTATATGACTCTTTTGTCTTGATTTTTTGTTATTGGAAAAAGGATGTTTATGGTTAGCCATAGTTGGAGCATGGAATTTCAGGTTTTTCTTGTGTAAGAAAGCAAACTTCAGTATATTTGTTTGAAATAAAACGAACAAAAGCTCACCAGAACATGGCCCATTTATCTCATTCTTACTTTCTGTGGACACTTTTTTGCAATTTTACCTAACGTTTTAGACACAGGCATTAAATAAGGTAGATGTATTGACAATGGCCAGAGAGAAGCAGATCTGCAGAATGCAGGGGCTGGGAGGCATGGAGAGAGCTCAGAGCTACTTCTTTCTGACAGTGACCTTTTTTTTTTTTTTTTTTTTTTTACAGCAAATTCTAGTTTTAAAGTCTTTCTGGACCAGTTAGCTGTTCTTCTTGCAATGGACCAGTACATTTTTGGGATTCTTAGTTCATAGGAAGTATGTCTACTCAGTACTAATATGTCCCCTCTTCACCCAGATTCATTTAGGGATTCCATTTGCTTTGATTTGTGAATGAAGCACACCAACCTCTCTGGAGTCAGGAGGAAGTGGAACCCCAGCCCTTTTGGAAATGTGCGTTCCTAAAGGTTAGAACTCTAATGCCTGGTCCTAGACTTAAAGAATAAGCTTTCAGTATGGACTTGAGCAGGGTGGGTCTGCAGAAATGAACTTATTTTCCTGAAAAGGTTCTGTGTGGTTGGGAGCCCTTGTCTTGCCGGTACTGGTCTTCACTCATTTCTGAGACTCTCTTTCTCTCACCAAAGCTGCCTTCTCCTTTTTGACCAGCACTTGGGCTTTTTTGTTTTAGATATTGTCCTCTGGTTGTGACTCACTAATAAAGCTCTCTCCTTGAAGAAGTGCTTAGTCTTGTAACTAATTCAGGGTATTGGGTCACCTTTGCTTTAAAGTTAGTCTTTTTTTTAAAGTTATTTAAAGAAAATGCATTAGATAGTTGAAATAATTGATCATAATACATTTGTTTCCAGATAAGTGAAAGCAAAGTTATTGGATAAAAAGGAAAGAAGAGAAAAGAAAGAAAAAAGTACAGTAGCAAGCTCATTTGTCAAAATTATTGTATTATCAATAAAGTCATTAATATAATAGCAGAAGGTTTAATAAGCTCTTGTTATTATATGACCAGTCTGTTAAATTGAAGTATTTCTTTAGGGATGACAGTATCAAATGAATGAATTTGTTCAGAAATTCAAAGCTATGATGCTACAAATTTTAGAGGCATGTACTCAGCTGCAGGGTCTCCTGGAAGAAGGCCTAATTCAAACATGGCAACTGAGTTTGTGGGCGTAGTTATAGCTGCCAGACATGATAAAGTTTGTGTCTTGCTTACTATTGGATAGTGACTAACTGTCCTCTATCCATCTGAACTAACCATTGTTGTTTATTTTCTGGGACATGGGGGACAGAATCAGGTCCCATCCAGGAGCTACTCCTGGTGGTTGGCAACCATGAGCTGCTGGGGATAGAACCAAGTGTTAGGGACTACACATAAGACAAGCACCTTAATTCTTGTACTATTTCTCTGGCCTTCTGGCCACTAATCAAGATTCTTTCTTTCTTTCTTTCTTTCTTTCTTTCTTTCTTTCTTTCTTTCTTTCTTTCTTTCTTTCTTTCTTTCTTTCTTTCTTTCTTTCTTTCTTTCTTTCTTTCTTTCTTTCTTTCTTTCATTCTTTCTTTCTTTCTTTCCTACTTTCTTTCTTTCTTTCTTCTTTCTTTCTTTCTTTTTTTTTTTTTTTGTTGTTGTTTTTGGGTCATACCTGGCAGTGCTCAGGGGTTACTCCTGGCTGTCTGCTCAGAAATAGCTCCTGGCAGGCACGGGGGACCATATGGGACACCGGGATTCGAACTAACCTCCTTTGGTCCTGGATCGGCTGTTTGCAAAGCAAATGCTGCTGTGCTATCTCTCCAGGCCCTAATCAAGTTACTTTCAAACTTACTTGGATGTTTGCTTAAGTGAAATTTCTATCCCACTGTCTTTTATTTAATGCAGGAATAGAAGCATTTATTTATTTGTTTGTTTATTTATTTTATTTTTGGCTTTTGGGTCACACCCAGTGGCACTCAGGTTATTCCTGGCTCTGCTTTCAAAAATTGCTCCTATTTGGGGCTGGAGAGATAGTACAGTGGTTGGGCGTTTGCCTTGCATGTGGCCAACGCAGGGCGGACCCTGGTTCGATTCTTGACTCCCATATGGTCCCTTGAGTCTGCCAGGAGCGATTTCTGAGTGCAGAGCTATGAGTAACCCAAAAACAAAATTTACAAAAACAAAAAGCCCCAAACAAACCAAAAACTGGGGACCGTCCTGTATTGGCCACATGCAAGGCAAATACCCTACCGCTGTGCTATCTCAGCTCCTAACCCAGACATTTTAAACCTTTTTTTTTAACCTCTTTTTTATCTTTTCTGGGCAAAATAGTGATCTCTGCACCTTTAATCTTTTCTTGCTTGTCCTGGTCCTTGTGTTGTTTATACAATTCTTGTTCAAAAGAGCATTTCTATTTCCTTTCCTTTTTTTTTTTTTCCCTCAAAGGAATTATTTCTGAAAATCTTTCATAGTTTTTCTTCTGGCCATAGTTTTAAGTTTTAAGGTTCCATCTCCTCCACTCCCAGCTATAAAAGTATGTGGTACTGGGGATCAAACCCTGGGCATTAAGTATACAAGACATATACTTGACTGTTGAGTATATTCCAGACCTAAGAAATTTTTGGTTTTGTCAGTGTTGGCGGATGTGAGGAGAAAGAAACTTTTATTCACTGCTGGTGGGAATGCTGTTTAGTTCAGCCTTTCTGGAAAACAATATGGATAGTAATCAAAAAACTGGAAATTGAGTTTCCATATGATTCAGCAATATGACTCCTAGGGTTATACCCAATAAACACAAAAAACAGAACACAAAAATGCCCTCTGCACACCTATGTTCATTGCAATAGTCAGAATCTGGAAACAACCTAGGTGCCCTACAACAATTGAGTGGCTAAAGAAACTGGTACATCTACACAATGGAATACTATGCAGCTGTTAGGAAAAATGAAGTCATGAAATTTGCCTATACATGGAAGGATATGGAGACTATAATGCTGAATGAAATGAGTCAAAGGGAGAAGGATAGACATAGAATAGTCTCATCTGTGGGATATAATAAAAATAAAAGACAGTATGGTGCTAATATTCAGAGACAATAGAGATTAGGGCCAGAAGGACCAGCCCATGATATGAAGCTTACCAAAAAGAGCTGTGAGTGCAGTTGGACACTAACTGCATTGACAACTACCATGATAATGATAGTGACAGAGAGAGATAGAGAGACAGAGAGAGAGAATTGGGGAACATTGGTGGCAAGAACGTTACACTGGTGAAGGATGGTGTACATTTGATGACTGAAACTCAACTATGAACATTTCTGTAATCATGGTGTAGTTTTCCCTTGTTGACTGTCTTTTAAAGTGCATCAACCCAGGAATCCCTAAAATTCCCCTAACTTTAGGGATGGTGCTGACCTCTGTTTTTGTGATGCCTAATCAAATTTTCTAGAAATTAAAAAAAAGTTTGGGGGCCAGAGAGAGAATATAGTGGGTAGGACATTTGATTTGCACATGGACGACCAGGTTTCAGTCCCCAGCATTCCAAATGGTCCCTTGAGCACCACAGGTATAACTCAAAAAAAAATTTTTTTTAATATATATTTGCTTTGATCTTTCCTCACTTTCTGTTGAATTCTAGGTGGGAATTTAAAAACCACAACTTAAAAACTAGTTGCATTTCTTTGTGTTCACAGGGATTTTTAGGATCAGACTTCTAGGTCCTGCCCCCGTTCTTGCCAACGTGATTCTTTCTGCCTCTGATAGAATAATGGGCTGCCTTGGAAACACTTCTTGGGTTTCTCCTCATACATGCACACTTGCATACATACAAGAGCACAGCCATTTCCTGAGGAATGCACACTTTCCTGAGAGAAATCTTTCCTGATCAGGCAGATAACCTCCATTACAGCACAATTCAGGAGACTCTGAAAAAGGTAGAATTTGTGAGCCTTCTCTCTTCCTGCACCTCTCCCTCTGCAAGGCCTCAAAGCTCTTAAAATAAACCTTCAAAACCTTGGTACCTCAGAACTGCAGCACTCAAAGCAGACAAATTGCAACCTGGTGCAGTAAGATTCTCCTCTCCTCTCCTCTCCTCTGACCGGTTCCCTTTCTCTTTGTTCCCACCTCGTGTGATGGGCTTACCTCTCTGGAAAGTAGATTCAGTTAGCTCTTAGCAGGAGAGGCAGCAGGGCTTCTGGCCCTGATTTGTGATTTACATTTCTTCTCCATTCCCTCTCTGCAGCAATACTTCTTCCTCCCTAGTATCAGAATGAACTGTATCACCTCAAGTAACACTTAGCTTTTGAATTTGATGCCTAGTGATACTTGGGACTGTATTGTTCTGGAGACTGCACCCAGAATTCAGCATACAGAATTGTCTCCCTGACCTAGAAAGCCTATTTTTTTCATCTGCTATTAGATGAGAGATTTTAGTTTTTGGGCCACACCCATCTGTGGCTAGGACTGACTCCTACTACTGACTCTGCACTCAGAGCACTCCTGGTAGGTTTGGGATCTATATGGAGTGTTGGATATTAAACCAGTTAACTGCATGCAAGACAAAAATCTTACCCACTGTACTGGCTCTCTGGCTCCATGAGCATATTTTTTCCTTTTAGTACCAGTTTTTCTCCTTGCTTGCCTATACAGGGGTCAGTGGTCAGTGTAAAAACCTTTATCATGAGGAAGTCTGCACTGGTCTATGAAGTTACAAAATAGATTTTTTAAGTAAGATGTTATCTCCCTTCAATGCCCACATAACAAGCCAATCTTTTTTTTTTTTTTTTTTTTTTTTTTTTTTTTTTTTTTGGTTTTTGGGTCACACCTGGCAGTGCTCAGGGGTTATTCCTGGCTCCAGGCTCAGAAATTGCTCCTGGCAGGCACAGGGGACCATATGGGGCGCCGGGATTCGAACCGATGACCTCCTGCATGAAAGGCAAACGCCTTACCTCCATGCTATCTCTCCGGCCCCACAAGCCAATCTTTAAGTTATATTTATTTTCTTTATCTTTGGGGACCCATTTGAAGAAAACTAAAGCCATCATCAGGACTAAGCAAACTACTCTGGAACCAGAATATTTTAATAAGATACTTAAAACAATCAGAGCTTGTAATTTATGATAAATTTGAACTTAAATTTTTCTTAATCATCCCTTCCTTTTTTGAATTATTTTTATTGTTTAATTAATTTTTTTCCCCAAGTCTTGAGGCAACTTCATGATTACTATAGTGGAAGAAAAGAGGAGTCTGGCAGACAAGCTAGTGCTAAAGTTTCACTGGATAGTGGGAGCAAATATGGATGATGCTTTTAGTTATAGATGCTGCCAGATCTGGAGTTTGGTTCATCAAGGAAGGGTATCAGTTTGCTTTCATTTTTATATCTGTTTACACACTCTGAAGTGCTCTTTGGGGCTGGCTGTGCTTTCTAAATGATTCCCTCTGAGAAATGAGGACAAAAAGAAGTTTATTTTTTATTATTTTTTTGTTTGTTTGTTTTTGTAGTCATTCTGAGCCTCTAGAAGCTCAGTGAAGCCTCTAGAATCTCCAGTGAAGTCCATAGGGATTTGTCTCCTTAATGTTTTCTCTGGGTGAGGGGACAGTAGGCAAGCTCTCTTAATTTGGGAGGAAATCAGTTTGGTAAAGGAGTTTAGAGCTTAGACTTTGGAATCAGATTTGCTTCTAATTCTGGCTCTGCCATTGATTAGCTTTGTGACCTTGGAGAAATGACTTAACACCTATGAACCTGAGTATACTCATCTGTAATAGGGGAATAATGGTAAGTATAATATAGAGCTGCTGAGTCTAGTATCATGTGGGTAAATGCTCTCTCTATTTGAACTGTTCTTGTTATTTTGAAAGATGGATAGAAAATAGATTGAAACGTCTCAGCAAGAGAAAAGAAGATTAGATATTTCTGGAAGAACCTGAAAGGATGAAAAGGCAGACAGTACAGGGGTTAAAGTGCTTGCCTTGCATGTGGCTAACCCTGGTTTGATCCCCAGCACTGCTGGTTCCTCAGGTGTGGAGCAACCCCAGAACACAGAGCTAGTAGTAGTAGCTCATTCCACTCTCCTCCGCCAGATGTGGCCCCAAAACCACCACCAAAAACAAAAGAATCTTGAAGCATGGTATAGGTTTGAGGGAAAGAAAAGGGATCTATAGAAGAGGATAACTCAAAACTTGAATGATTTACTTACTGTTTTAATACATTAATAAGCCCTAAGTCATCTTCTATATTAGTCTGTCAAACTGATAGTTCTCTCCAAATCTCAAGCTGGTTACTGACACCCCAGAAAAGATTTAATAACCACAACAGCCATAATGCCCACCAGCTTCAAGACATTATTATTTTCACAAACCATGCTTCTGTATTTCTGCACTTTGAAGTGCTATAAATAATTAAAGCCAAACCATACTTGTCAGAATAGGTTGACAAAAATGCATCTTGGATGCAGTACTTTTGCCCTTACGATGTTTATTAGCTTGCTTGTTAATTCCAGGGTTGGTTAACTGCAGGTACCTCTGAGCCTGTCTGCTAATGCCAGTGTTCATCTGAAGGCTTCTGAGAGATGGACTCGGTGTGGTTTGTAGTTCTTTTCAGTGTCCTTGGAAAATCATCAAGAAGTAAATGGGATAGATAAGGGGAGGGGGAACAACTCCTTTTCAAATGTGTCAGTGTGGGAAAGAATAAATCATGAGCCTGATGAAGCAGAGCAGCTGAGGTTAGGAGCAGTTATTGTTTGGGAAAACAGTCAAGTACAAATATATAAATTAGATGAAAACCTTTTCTTTGTGATGAAGTTGGACTCTGGGCCATTTTTCTTCATACCTGATAATTAGAATACTAAGATGTTATTTTGACATCGGATAAGTTTTTACTGTGATGGGGGAGTAAGAGGTCTGTCTGAGGGCACTGCCACAAAGAAGTGCTGATTGCCTCAAGTCTGGGCAGGGCTACCCTTCACTAATGTATTGGTCTGACCAAGGTGCTTTGTTGGATTACTGGGTCCTACCCTACTTAGTATTCATAATCTATCCTAAGGTGTGATTTGGTGATTGGATTACTGGGTCCCTCCCTACTTAGTATTCCTTCTCCATCTTAGGGTGTGGTCTGGTTCTTGCTAATAAAAACCTGATTTTTAAGGAAGATGGGATCATTCTTTGGTCTTCCTCCATTAATCTGCTTTCCTTCTTAGGAGTAGAAGGCTTGTGTGGTGGGATTCCTTACTTGAGTGCTGGAATTCCTGAACCTGTTCTTGCACCCTTTCACTGTGTGGATTATTTCCTGTGTTGATGTTTGCTTCCAGACCTGCATCTCTCCAGGTCTTAGCTTTGGAGCCTGAGGCTTCATTTACAGATGACACCTGAACAGGGACCTGTAACAGAGACTCTGCAGATGATTGGTAAGATGTTAATTTTATGGCTTCTTAAGTGGATTTCATTGTTCTGGGTTTTTAAGCTTTTGTCTACTTGGTTCAAAGTGGTGACAGTGGCTTGGGTTTTGGTTGAAGGACCTGGCTTTTCTTTTCTTTTTTTTCTTTCTTTTTTTTAGTTTTTGGGCCACACCTGGTGATGCTCAGGGGTTACTCCTGGCTATGCGTTCAGAAATTGCTCCTGGCTTGGGATGACCATATGGGATGCCAGGGGATAGAACCGCGGTCTGTCCTAGGTTAGCGCATGTAAGGCAAACACCTTACTGCTTGTGCCACTGCTCCGGCCCATGGACCCTGGCAAATTGCATTAGTAGTGGCTTTCCTTGATTTTCATTTCATGTGTATCATGAGTTGCAAAAAAAAATATGTGCTAAATTCTAACCTTGTACTAAAAGTTTCTGAAGGACAGACTGAATATGCTAACTTTGCACTAAAAGTTTTCGAAGCGGGGGTGGGGGCAAAAAAAAAAAGTTTCCAAAAAAAAAAAAAAAAAGCTTTATGTTTCTGAAAGTCCTGTAAAACCAAAAATTAGAAAGGCATTTCTGGTGATAACACATGGTCAAGCCCAAAGTCTGAGGTTGGTGTTCTGCTACCCCCTACTGGCACAAGGCCAGTAGGGTCTCTAGTTATTTCACTTGATAATATTGACTTACAAAGGGAATCAAATGATATTGAAATGGCCCAATCAGAAAGTGGATCTGTAAGATTCTCACCCCCTTCCATTACAGCTTTTTAGATAAATGAACCCATATCCCCCACAAGGGCTAGTTCTTACAGAAATTGGTATTAACACAGAATAAAAAATGCATTCTACCCATTAGGAAAACAACCAGACTATAACCTATGAGGGTTTAAATATGGATTACCTAGGTCGATTTAAGAAAGCATGTTTGGAGTAGGGTCCTTTTTCTTCCTTTTGTGTTGAATTCCTTGGTACCTGGAGTGATGGTGGGTGTTGGACCACCAGGTCTTTAACATTATATCAAAGACCTGATTGAGTGCTTCTCAATATTTACAATGGAAAATGTGGATGTCTGAAAACTCATAAGACTATAATTAATACACTAGATCATCATTCTGGAAGGATTGTTGCAGGAGTCACGTTGTCTTATGAGACGCTAATAGGAGAGGGGAATACACAGAAGTAAATAAACAGGCAATATTACCCTGTGCTGTTTTGAGACATGTCAGGGAACTTTCTTTGAAGGCTTGGGAAAAAATTGACTCAGAAACTGAGTATAAGAGTAGTTATACAAAGAATTTTCAGGGAGCTATGGAACCATATGCAGAATTTGTGGAGAAATTGACAGAGGTGATTAAAAGGTAGATTAGAGTTATGGAAATTAAAACATCTGACAAAAACCTTAGCCTTTGATTATGCCAATAATTATTGTCAGGCTATCTTATATTCAGTTAGGAGAGAGAAGATGTCATGGATTTCTACAGGCTTGTAGAAATGCTGGAACTTAAAATTATCTTCCTCTGCCCCTACCACGGTACCTTTAACAACATATGCTATTCAAATGCAAATTACAGGGAAATCAGATCAGTGGCTTTTGCCTAAGGAAATTTCCTGGTCTTTGTCCAAGGTGTGGGAAGGGATTTCATTGGGCAAGAGACTGTCATTCAGTGTCTTTTCATTTCCCTAGCAACCAGGGGAGGGGTCCAAAGCCTATCTCACGAGCTCAGGTCATATGTTTTAAGTGTGGCAATATGGGGAATTTATGAAAACAATGCAAGTCACACCTCTTTTTGTACTGTCTCAAGGACCAGGTCCTCTCCTATACCTTGACACCCTTGTGTTTTACATTGATGGATTGTCATCAAGAAAAGGCGTTATCACTGACCCTTCTCTGACCCCACCAATACCTACTAATTACAAGTCTACTCAACAAGTACAATTTGCTAATTTATTTATTTTTGGGTCACACCCAGCAGCACTCAGGGGTTACTCCTGGCTCTGTGCTCAGAAATCACTCCTGGCAGGCACGAAGGACCATATGGGATACCGGGATTTAAACCACTGTTTGTCCTGAATTGACTGCATGCAAGGCAAACGCCATACTGCTGTGCTATTTCTCCGGCCCCTAATTTGCTACTTTAAATTATTATCTCATATTTCAGATCCATGCAATGTAGTAAGCAATTCAGCTTATTGATTGCTCCCAGGCATAATAACCACCTCTTTAAATGCTTTGGTTCAGGCTGTTAAAGATTTGCTGCAGCAATCACAAGCTCTTCTGCACTAATGTTCTGAGCCAATATTTATCATTCACATATCATTCATTCTGGCCTCCCATGGCTCTTGGCTTTAGGAAATGAAATTGCTGATCATCCGGCCATGCCAATATTTAAGTTTCATGCAGAAGAACATGCAGTGCTTCATACAAATGCCCATCATTTGCATGTCAAATGTCGTATTCTCTGGAAGCAAACCAGACAGATAGCCGATACATAAACCATTTGTGTACCCTTGAATAAAAGAACACATGTAGCTGGGGCTAACCCCTAAGGATTACAGATTGATGAATTGTGGCAAGTGGATATTACACATGTTGACTTTTTACAAAAGAAACCCTATCTTCATGTGATAGTAGATACATATTCCAATTTTATATGGGGAGTTCCAATGTCTTTAGAATGAGCTAAAGCAGTTTGCACTGTCATTGTTCAGTGCTTTTCTTTTATGTCCTTGAACTCATAGGCAGACAATGTCCTGGCCTACATTAATAAAAATGTTCAATCATTTTGGTAAGGCATGGTAAATCAAACATATCACTGGCATCTCATAATCCACAAGGACAAGCCATAGTTGAAAGAGCTCACAGAGCTCTCAAACCTTAACTATAAAATATAGACAAAGAGGTATGCCACCCACGGATATTTTAACCTTAGCATCATTTTTTTCTTTGATTTTTGGGTCACACCTGGCAGTGCTCAGGGCTTACTCCTGGCTCTACTCTCAGAAATCGCTCCTGGCAGGCTTGGGGGACCATATGAGATGCTGGTATTCTAATCACCACCCTTCTGCATGCAAGGCAAATGCCTTACCTCCATGCTATCTCTCCAGCCCCCTTAACATCATTTTTACTAAACTTCATAAATTTACCCCAAGGATAGCCCTATACAACTGCAGGAGCACTAAACTGCTTTCCTTCTTAGGAGTAGAAGGCTTGTGTGGTGGGATTCCTGACTTGAGTGCTGGAATTCCTGAACCTGTTCCTTTCACTGTGTGGATTATTTCCTATGTTCATGTTTGCTTCCAGACCTGTGTCTCTTCAGATCCTAGTTTTGGTGCCTGAGGCTTTCCTTACAGTGCTTTGTACATTAAAGAAGGAAGGTATAAGGTTCAAGAGTGTAGGCTGGAGCTGGAAAGATGGTGTAGGATTAAGGCTCATGCCTTGAGTGTGGTCAACCTGGTTTGTTTCCTGGCACTACATATGGTTCATTAAGCTCTCTCAGGAGTGGTCCCTGAGCACAGAGTTTTTGAGTACCTCTGAATGTGGCCCAACCCCTAACCCCCAAAATGAAGAATGCAGACTTTGGGGCTAGCCAGGCACAAAACCTGGTTCCTGAACACCATCAGGTGTGGAAGAGGAGGGAGGTGAGGATAACTGACACAGGCACAGAAGAGAAGTTTAAGATACTTGATGAAAAGACTGGAATGATATGGCCACAAGACAAGCAAAGGCAGAAGCAGCAACGTACAGATTCTGGAAGGTATATAATCCTGCTAAATTCCTGATCCAGGCATTCAGACTGATTCAGACTTCAGAACTAGAACTAGATTCCAGAACTAGAAAGGAATAAATCTCTGCTATCTCACTGCCCTCACTACAAAGTTTGTGTTAATTTGCTACAATAGTCACAGGAAATGAATATATACAGTCATAGGAAAGATAGGCTTTGAACATGTATCTATGGGTCCCCAGGCCTGCACCCCCCTTTTTTGTTGTTGTTTTTTTGGCCACACCTGGCAATGCTCAGGGGCTACTCCTGGCTCTGCTCTCAGAAATCGCTCTTGTCTTGGGGGACCATACGGGATGCCAGGGATTGAACCTGTATGTGTCTGGGTCAGCCATGTGTCCGAGGAAAATGCCTTACCACTTTGCTACCCTTCTGGCCTCCTTTTTTTTTTTTTTCCTGAGAAGTAAGGTGAGGGGCTGGGTCACAGCCAGTAGTACTCACAGGCTATTCATGGCTCTGTGTCAGGATGACCCCTGTAAGTACTCAGGAAATCTTCCATGGTACTGGGATTTAGAGCCAGCGTCACAGCTGCTACAGCCACATGGAAAGCAATTGCCTTCCCTACTGTAGTAGTTTCCTGGTCCTTTTTATTTTTTTTTTAAATAAAAGGCTTCACCCAGCAGTGTTAGTATGATGTTTGGGGGGGGGGGTTAGCATTTGTTCCTCTACCACTTGAGCTAACTTCCTGGTCCCTCACTACTTTTTTTTTATAAGGACATTGTGATTATGTTTTGGGCATATTTGAATAATTCAGGATGATTTGTTTTTCAGATCTGTAATCACCTCCAAAGACCCTTTTTCTTCTTTGGTAACATTTCCAGATATTAGGTCTTGACTTCTTTGGAGGCTTGTGATCTACCTTCTATAATGGATGACTTTGGCAAAGGAGTTTTTTCAATTTTATGTTTATTTTCTTCTCTCTCTCTTTTTTTTTTAATAATTATTTTATTTTATTTTTGTTTGTTTTTTTTTTTTTTTTGGAGGGGCTACACCCACAGTGCTCAGAGGGTGTTCTTGCTCAGCACTCAGGATACTGGGGATCCAACCCAAATTTGTCCCAGGTCAGCAGCATGCAAGACAAATGCCCAACCACTGTGATATCACTCTAGCCCCTGTTTTCTACTTTTTTTGTTTGTTTGTTTTTTCGGGCCACACCCATTTGATGCTCAGGGGTTACTCCTGGCTAAGTGCTCAGAAATCACCCCTGGCTTGGGGGGACCATATGGGACGCCAGGGGATGCAACCGTGGTCCTTCCTTGGCTAGCGCTTGCGAGGCAGGCACCTTACCTCTAGCGCCACCTCGCCGACCCCTGTTTTCTACTTTTTAAAATAAAAAAGATAGGGCTGGAGCAATAGTATAAGCAGGTTAAATGCTTACCTTGCACATAGCTGACTCAGGTTGGATCCCTGACATCCGTATGATCCCCAAGCCTGCCAGGAGTAATTATTGAATGCAGAGTCAGGAATGACCCCTGAACACTGCCAGGTTGGCCCCCAAACAAACAACTCCCCCCAGAAGATAGTCATATCTTCTATCCTTGATTGCTATGGTTTGTAAATGAATCTGCATGCCAAATACTTGGTATGGTGCCAGTATGCATTTGGTCCCTAGTGCCTGTTATTTATATATGCATGTGTGGCATGTATTACTATTGATTCTTTTTTGTGAAAGGGAGAGGAATAATCCCTTACGAATTTGATTTGAGAGCCAGCACTTGTGTTGCATTCAGGTGTCCCTTTCCTTGTCCCCCCCACCCCCCAACTCCCAAGCTCTGCTGGAAGTGACGCTTGAGCATAGAGCCAGGAGTAACCCAGAAGCTTAATTGTCACCCTTCAGCATCGGCATATGTATTCCCAAGGCCACCCTCTTAGCAGTCTTTCCTCTCTTTGAGGGCTGATTCATCGAGGGAATAGGCCTCACTTTTTAGGGAGGGATTATGCACTAAATGCATTCCTTCCTATTTCATTTGTCAGCGCACTAACTTCAAGTATCACAGTATTTGGTGTAAGGAGGCAATTTCGAGGTAATTAAGGTTAATGAGGTCACGAGGGTGGGGCTTTGTTTTGATAGGATTAATAATCTTGGAAAACGAAGGATGGGAGAGCTGGTTTCCTTTGCACTGAGGAAAGGCTGAACCAGGACATAGGAGAAAGAGCTATGTGCTAGCCAGAGAGAGAGAGAGAAGAGAGAGAGAAGAGAGAGAGAGGAGAGAGAGAGGAGAGAGGGAAGAGAGAAAAGAGAGGAGAGAGAGGAGAGAGAGAAGAGAGAGAGAAGAGAGAGAAGAAAAAGAGAAGAGAGAGAGGAGGGGGAGGAGAGAAGAGAGAGAGAGAAGAGAGAGGAGAGAGAGGGGAGAGAGAGAGAAAGAGAGAGAGAGAGAGAGAGAGAGAGAGAGAGAGAGAGAGAGAGAGAGAGAGAGAGAGAGAGAGAGCTAGCTCTCCCTGGAAACCAAACTAGCCAGAACCTTGGTCTCCTTGGAGTTGTAGCTTCCAGAACTGTGAGAAAATGAATTTCTCACCGTTGTTTAAGGAACAGCTGGTGATTATTTAAGCCACCAGTCTGTGATGTTTTGTTATGGCAACCATAGACTAGTATGGGGGTATAACCTGGCTCTTATTCACTTGTGCCCAGACATTTAAAGAGAAACTTGGACTTTGGAATTATTCCCAATTACCCTGCTTTCTCGTGGATAATTGTAACTTCATAATGAAGCAAGGAAGAATATTATTTTTACAGTGGTATTTAATATTTGATAGCTATTAGCCAAAAGGTACATGTCCCCAGTGATGTACTGTAAATACATTTTATCTGTTCTATTACCTGCTGCTTCAGGAGCATATCCCTGAAGCATTTTAATCTTGTTTTTCATACTTGTCTTCAAGTGAGGAATTGTTCTGATTTGCAACTTTGGGGGATAATTACTATGTTCATTAATTTCAGTTCTTTTCTTCACCTCCATTTATTACTGGTTTCTTGAGAAAAATTTCCCCTAAATCTACACTAACCTCAAGACAAGTCACTTGATTAAAAAGGATGTTTTACAACACTGGTTTCTTTAGCTCCCTTGGCTCACTGATGGAGCGGCTATGTCAGCATTTTATTAGCCATGGTCAGGTTCCCCCTGGTCTGGGCTCAGATGAATCAGAGTATTGGGGTGCAGGGGGGATAGGTTCTCAAGCCAGACAGTATTACAGAGCAGTTTTTGTACTGGGAGGAGAGCCTCTCCTGGTTTGCTTGTCAGAAATGCAATGCCATTGTTCTATATTGGAAGGAACAGGGTTCTGGGCTGTGAGTGGTGCTGAGTGCCTGGTGATGAAGCAAATGTGGGTCTGGATAGAGTGATCTGAATCTTTCTAGAGGCCAAAGGGGCAGGCCAGGCATGCTGTGCTGAGGGCTGCTGGACAGGGTATGGTCACCTGGCAGGGATAACAGAATCGGAAGCATCCTCTTGAGGCCCATAATGCCCTGTTACTTGGATCTGGAGGAGGAAAACCATGTGGAGACGGGATTAACTAGCATTTAATTTTTTAAAACCTGCTATTTTGACTGTGTAAGTCTCCTCTTTTCATTGTAGACATACAGTTAGTATGTAAGGTATAAGTGCAGATGTTCCATAAATGTCAAGTGATCTCCTAAGACATGAGGGAGGAGATAGAGAAGTAGTCATTTAAGCCAGTTGGCGCAGCATAGGGCAGAGGCAGGGATAGATGTGAGTGTGATGTCTGGGGAAAGAAACTCAAAGTGAAAGCAGGAAGACAGAAAGAATAAAATTGTTCTGAAATTTCATGAGAGCCCATTTTAGAGAGAGAGCTTATCAAAGCTCTGTGAAGGGGCTGAGCAGTTAGCTAGGACACAGAGGGACGGTAGCACTGGAGTATGACAATTATTTAAGTGCTGCTTCTTGTCCTTGAGGGTAGGAGAGGAGCTTGGTGTTTTTTGTCACTTGGTTGCTTAATACTGTGTCTGTCCATCACCCAGGTATTGCTAAGGTGAGCCATGAACATGTTTGAAGTTAAGATGAAGGTGAGCTTTCCATTAAGAACTGTGATTTTGGGGAGTTAAGGAGAGATCAACAGATGACTGACCTGGAGTATGAATCAGGATCAAGCTGAGAAATGAGCCAGACATAGAATCTCAAGACTTGATCGAACATTTCTTCTATGTCAGGCGCTGAGTGAGCTGGGTAGAAATGATGTGAATCCTCCAGTTAGGAGGTTTGGGGACAGGCAGTGGAGAGAGCTGTATGAGAAAGGGTAATAGATGCTGTGATTTAGGAATTAGGGGTGTTGTGGCAGTGTCTAATCTGATCCCGCGGGGGAGGGTTGGCGAAAGCTTCCTAGAGGAAGTGTCTTTTAGGGAAACCTTTTAGGATGAGTAGGAATTTGACAGATCAAGAGGAAGGATGCCAGTTGCAAGCAGCCATGTGCAAAAGTCTGGGTGTATGAGTCAAGGTGTCTTTTAGCACCGGAGAGAGAGTTTCACAAGTAGACAGTTTGAGACAGTGGGAAAAGGTGGTGGCATAGTGGATGACCTGGGGCTAGAATGTGCCCGTTATCTTTGAGATTCCTTGACAGTTTTAAGACAAGGAAGGTAATATAACATTCATGTGGAATAATCTCTTTAACATTTAACTATGATGTACACTGGCAATTAGCTGCTCTTTTACCCCATGGTCCTCTCACGATGCAGTGAGATGCTGCCCATCTGCAGCAGGTTGTTCTGTGTGTCCTGCACTGCTGGCCTAAGTGTTCATATTTGCTCTTGGGCCCAAGCCTAAGGCTATGCTACTGAATGCTATTCTTGTTATCACCTCAGCCCTTGCACTGCCCACTTAAATTTCCTCAGCCACCACATCTTCCTCTGCTCTGAGCTCTCTACAAATTGAAATTTTTTTATGACAATGTCAATCAATGGGAAAAGTTTTGAAAAGTAGAATTGAGAAATAAAGACCTCTTTGCCTTTTAATCCCTGCAAGGGAATTTGAAAAATATGGAAATCCAAAGTTATGTGTTAAATATCCTTAGGGTTTCCTTTCCTTTCCTTTTGAAAATTGTTTTTCTTTCCTTTTTTACTTTAACCAAAAAATCTGACAGAGAAGCATGAGGGAGATAATTCCTTTTGGCTGGAGCTGAAGCTCCATGTTGTGAGCTGCTTAATTTTCTTTCATTGGTGGTAGGTTGGGACCCAGCCGTGTTGTCACTGGAGCTCCTCACAGCTCTGTTGCTGGGCAAGACATCTTCACGAATAACTGTTTTCCTTTCAAACCTACCTAATTAAAGCCAAATTAAATCAGTTTCTAATCAAGGAGATGAATGACAGGATTTTCTTTTAGAAGAGAAACCACCAGGCCCCAAAGTACTAGAGACAATAAAAAATGAAGTTTTTATTTGCATGTGTGCCGACAGGACTAGCTTTAATGTCAGGAAAACAAGAGCTGTGAATATCGTAGCAAGGAGTTATGTCATCTCAGGGAGAGGGAGGTACTGATTCTGATTCTGCCTGACTTCTCTTTCATCACTGGTGAGAACCCAACGATGTGTGTTCTTGGCACCTATCATGGAGTGGGGCTGTCTGCATGAATGAAAAAGGTGCTTTAAAGCAAGACTTTTTTTCTCCTATTGGATAGCCTCTCTAATATTGCTTCTTTTTTGTGTCCATTCATCTCATATGCCTTTGTCCCTGTAGGGCAGAGTAAGGTGCCTGTGGAAGGGACTGGAATGGATAAAGGGAAGTTCCCATTGAACAGAGACTGAGAACCAGAGCCAGCTTTCTTATTTCACTCTCTGTTTCGTTATTAACTTTGAGAGACTGATTTCAAAGGAAGCTACCATCAGCACCATTTTCTAGAACAGTCCTTTCTGTGTGCTTTGGAGGAAGAAAATGATTCCTCTTATATTTAAGGATAAGAACGAAAACCCCTCAACTCACTCATTTGTCTCTATCTACCGAGAAGCGGTTCTGGGGTTATGTTTGCCTTGTCTAGGAAATTAAAGAATTCAGAATCAGTTTTTTTCTTGGGGTTCTGGGTGCTCAATGCATTGGCATCTCCAAAGGGAAGGCACTAAGTTCTTTCTATAGCTCAAGTTCCAGCTTGCTGCTGTGATTGAATGGGCTGCCTGAGTGTTGCTCTTTATCTGAGGAAGAAAGTGCCTTTTAAAGGACTCAGGAGATTCGATTTTTGGGTATTCCAGAAAGCCTGGGCTGAGCAAATAAGAGTTTCATTTAAGTTGTGTACCTTCTGCTGCTTCATTGTGCTGCTCGGCTTGCATCTGCTCTCCTGAAAGCCTGCATAGATTGCCTTCATGCGATAGGTGGTAGCGTGGGGTGGCAATTTGGGTAGGTGAGCAGAAGGGAGCTGGTTTGTAGATAAAATTGACTACAGCTGATGGATGGGCAGGAGGTGTCAGGAAGGGAAGGATCAGAGAGGAAGGTGTGGAGGGGAACACCTGGTTTTTGGCAGGCACAGAAGAGCCTGACAATTCTAGAAGAGCACCCAGAGCTGGGGTGGGGGATGCAGGGAAGAGGTTAGCTCTGGACTTGAGAGGAAAACACAGCAGAGGAGGAGAGCTCTCCTATCCTTAAGGGAGACTAGCACAAAGAGCCCACCTACAGTCCAGGCTGCTTTCCATTTTAGGCCATGATGTAGGTAATACAGTGAATTCCAGATCTCTTCACTGACTCCTTCTAGTAATTGATGTTGGGAATTTTCAAGAACTGAATTAAGCACTGAGCTACAAGAAGGCCTTCAGGGGCTGGAGTGATAGCACAGCAGTAGGGTGTTTGCACACCAACCCGGGACGGGCCCGGGTTCAATCCCCGGCATCCCAGAACCTGCCAGGAGCGATTTCTGAGTGCAGAGCCAGGAGGAACCCCTGAGCACTGCTGGGTGTGGCCCAAAAACAAAAAGGAAAAAAAAAAAACTAAGGAGGCCTTCAGAGCACTCTCTTGCCTCTCCTTCCTCCCCTCCTTGTTTTTCCTTTTCTTGCTGTTGTTAGTGTGAAGACTGGGGGTTTCACACATGTTTTAGCTGAAGTGCTCATAGGGTGGCTCTGGGATCACAGGCGCTGCAAGGCCACATGCACTTAGAGTGTGAGTGGGGCTGGGGAAGGGACATTCTCATGTCCTACCACTGAGCTGTCTCAAGCTCCTTCTTTTCTTCTTTTATACCTTAAAGTTCTCACCTCTTCCAGATTGTCCTCCCAAATTCCATCTTCTGATGACGACACCTTTCTCACTGGCTTTGAGTCCTCTGTCACAGCTCTTGCAGCTGTAACTCTGATTTACTCACCCAACTCCTTGCCCATCTGGAAGCTCCTGGAGTACGAGACCCCCTTTTTATAGTTTTGGGTCCCCAGCAGCTGGTGTATGTCTGAGATGCAGCAGTTCTCCATAAATACATGTTGAAGGATAACTAATCTGTTGTTTGGATGTGTTGGCAATGGTGGCAACTGGATATATGTGCTCTCTAGTAGGCAGTGGGGATTTCTTTCATCTTTTCATTAGTGAACTTTTTTTTTTTTTATCTTTTTTGGGGGGTAGGTCTTCTTTAACGGAGAGCAAGCAAGGCCTTTGCAAAAATAATTTTCTGTGCTGGTATGGCTATTAACTGCTCATCGAGGGTTGAAGTGGCCTTGACCTGGGTGTGGAACTACAGGTAGTAGAGTGAACATCATGTCTGGGCTGAGTGGACATAGCGGTATTCTGTTCTTTGGAATGCTTGCCACGTTTTCATGAGCTATAACCCAAACATCTGGTTCCTCTGAAGCCAGGGCTTTTACCTAGTTGTTTATGGGAGTGTTTGCTTTTCAGGGTAAGATTCTTTAACCATTAACCAAGCTGCTTCTGCTGTATTTTATGTTGGCCTTATTATGGGTTGCAGTGTCTCTCACCCCTTCACTCCTCTATTATCCTCTCCCCTCACTTATTTTACCCTCTTCTCCCTTCCTTTCCCCTTCCCTGGGCTTGGAAGATGTTACCCCTGGCCTGCAGGTTGCATAAAGGTGTCCAGGACACCATGTCATGCTAGAATGGAATCGGAGCCTCTGTATAGAGCATGTACTCAACCAGTTGAATTCTCTCTCTTTCTGCAGTGGCTAGTTTAAAAAAAAACATTTTTGGGGATGGTGGTGCTCCCAAGCCATACTTAGGAGGTCTGGGGGCCCCCACAGGTGATTCACAGCTTAGGCCAACAGTTCAGAGCATGGACCTGAGTTGCAATAGGCCTTTGGCCATTGCAAATACCTTGGCCACACTGGTGGTACTGGGGGCCTTCAGGGTTGTACTTGGCAATGCTCAGGATGCTTAAGCATGTACCTAACTACTGTACTCCTTTGGTTATTTTATTTTTTATTTTGTTTTGTTTTGGTTCCACACCCAGCAATGCTTAGAGCTCTGCATTCAGGGACAACTCCTGGCATGGTTCGGGGGAAAATATGGGGTACTGCGGATTGAACTCCACTCGGATGTGTGCAGTGGAAATGCTCTACCTACTGTACTATCTCTCCAGCCCCTAAAGTGGTTGTTTTCAGGAGAGTTTGTGAGTGGGAAGAGACCAGATGGAATGATTGGAAAGAATTGCCACCTACTTCATAAGAGGTGTGGCAGGGTCTGTGGGCACAATAGAAGTGAGTGAAAGAAATATAAGGGTAAAGCCAGGAGTAGGTGAGAGAGCTCAGAGGAGCTGGATCATATATATTTGTCCTGATTCTAACCTAGTACTGTAGATTCTTCTCTCTTAGTATCATGGGGCATGATCTTGGAATTCCCCACTCCTGGGACCCAGCAGCATTGTGTCATGGGCTCAAACATTAAATAAACACTAAACTGGTGGGCCTACAAGACCAGACTTGTATTGTTGGTTTTGGATCTGAATGACCCCCAAGTCCCCAAACTCTGGATACCCCCCAAATATGAGCTGAGAGATTAGGAAAGAACTTGGGGCCCCTGCTGTAAAGGGTGCAGTTTCTCACCCTTGATGCTCTTAAAATGATGATCTCTTACCCATGACCCAAAGGGACTAGTTTCAGAGCATCTAGTGCTCCAAATATAGACTCCAAATGTGTCTTGATCCTTGATGGAAGGTGCTCTGCCTAGAGTCTGAGTGATGAGACCCATTGTTTACCTGGCAGGTAGCTGTCTGTCATCCCCTTCTTACATATCTGGTGGTGTGAGAAGGCTAACTGGCAAGCCGTCCCCATGGAGTCTCCCTGGGTCCTGCTGGCATCCCCATCACAGACTCAGTCACTGGAACCCCGAGTCCCTCTGCAGGTTACAGTCAGGGGACTGATGTTGACTGAGCTGTACTCTCGTCAGTTGCAGGCTGATGACTCCTGGCAGGCTGGGATTTGGTTGGTGGCATCTTGCCACCCTCTGACCTTACCAGCTGTCACAGATTCTATTGTATCCCCCTTGGACACATGCTTGAATGTCTTATGATATATCAGCACGTAAGAAGGACAGAAACCAGATGGGAAGAGAGTGTGTGTCTTAATGTACTTTAAATAATAAACTGTAGCTTGATCTGGCGATTTTCCATGCTCGGAATGGTTTGTCATGTTCTCATTGTCCTATAGAGACCAGCAGAGATGTGAAGAGAAACCATCTCATTAGGAAACTCTGGAAAAAAAAAACAGGGTCTCCCTGTACTTCCTTGGGGATCTGGGCACCTCCCATCTTCCACAGCTTACCAAGGATCCTGGAATGGTTCCCTAGAGCACTGCTCTATGCCAGTGTCCGAGGATCTTAAGGAATTTAATTAAGTAACTAATAGACTAGGGAATGTTTAAAGTAAGTGTGATTTTGTTGACATTAAACATAGCTATTTAAATATTAGTTAATTAGTGCTTTTTAATATTACTTCTTGAATTCAAGGTTGGCTACTGCAGTTGACGTAGATACTTGACAAACCCAAGATCAGTGTGGAGGCGTGGGGCACAGTTGAACATGGACTTGGAGGGGAGCGAGAACACATAATTTACAGCTGCTGAAATAATTCAGCTGTTTCCCTTGCTGATTGCTCGCCTCTGAACTGCTGATGCAGTGGATTGCTAATGGGATGGGCTCTTGCTGTGACAATCAGGGTTGGGGTGAGACCACTTTGATTGTTGGGAATAAACTTTGAGATTGGGAGGAACACTCTAAAATTTGAAACCAGTTGTGACCCCAGTGCAAGATCTAAGGCTTTGGCTGGGGATGGGAAGTGCGATTTGATACAAAGGCTGCTTCTCTTTGGATGAAGGCAGCCTCAGAACTGTGGAAAGTTGTTGATTGGGTAAGAAGTGACACTGAGCCGGGGTAGGGTTCAGTTTCAGAGCTGCAGACAGCTGCTTTGTCCATGGGAAACTACTTCCATGGCATGGTTGTTGAGCCTCTGGAAGGTCATCCTACCGCAAACACTGCTCTGCATGTGTGCTAGGGTGGGCTCTTCGAATTTAGATGTGCATCTCTTTCCACTTCTTTGCTTGTCTATCCATCTCAGTTTTTATTGTGTCTCATTCCCTAGATTCTATGTTAATCTAGGGATAGAAGGGTGGACAAAGGAGACCTGGCCTCATGGAATTTGTGTTGACTATATAGTTTGGTGTGTGTCTTCTGATACATGCACAGAGAATTATGGGAGTGTATGGAGGATCATCAAAATATGGAAAGTCAAATCCAGCTTGATCATCTGGCAAAGTTGAGTGTATCCTTAATAACATTATTTTATTAGGCGATGGTATTGCTATGTGCAAGTCAGTGTAATGAGATGAAATGATGTTACTGCATTTGTAGGCTATATGCTCCCTATTGGGGCTATTGTTGAGTGTGTGACCTGCCTTTGTTTAAAACAGTCTTTAGCAAAATATAGCTGTATGTGCTGTGTTAGGGTTTATAAGTATATGAGTCACTGTTTTCAGGCCTTTTGTGAATATACATAGGAGTGGAATTACTGGGTCATATGATAATTTGATGTTTAGTATTTTGAAGACCTGCCAAACTTTCCATAGTGGCTGTACTGTTTTATATGCCCACTAAGAAGTGTAACAATTTCTCCACGTCCTTGCCAATACTTTTTATTTTCCTTGAAAACAAAATTTTACGGGCAGGAAGAGAGTACAAAGATGAAGATGTTTGTCTATTATGTTGCTACAGCTGCAAAACTGGTTCAAATTCTAATGTCACCAGACACGAGCCAGGTGTAGTCCTAAACATCACAGTTTATGTCCTGAAACCACCCCTCACCCCAATAAAGCCTCAAACCCACACTCCCTCAATTGTAGCTACCCCAATATGTGTCATATTTTTTGGCTTTGATTTTATTCCCTCATGACTGATGTTATAAACATTGTCTCATTCATGTACTCTATTATGTATCTTTGGGATTATGTCTTTTTAAGTCCTTTCCCCATTTTTTTGTTTTTGTTTTTGTGTCACACTCAGTGGTGCTCAGGATTTGCTCCTGACTCTGAATTTTGGGATCACTCCTAGCTGAGCTCCAGACCATATGAGGTGTATTGAACTCAGACTTGCCACATGCAAGTCAAGTACCTTACTAATTGTACTATGGCTCTGGCCCCGTTTTACCCTTAATTTTTATTATAGCATCATGATTTACCAAGTTGTTCATCATACAGTTTTTTCATCTATTAAATATTCAAACACAATCCTACCACCAACATGATCTCCCTTCACCAGTGTCCCCAATCTTCTACGCACCACTATAGCCTACTCTCATGCAGGCACAAACACTTTTTCTTCATATTGCTTGCTAGGACACAAAAGAAAACGGAATTATCAAAAGTTATATCAACAACAAATGAGAGCCTTCTTGTACAAAAGTCTGTGCAAGTGGCTGATGACATAGATTCGTGTAATTCTTGAAAGAGAGGCCCAACTAGTAGTAAAAATTCATAGGTTTACCAGCTTCACAGCTGATTTCACTGGGGCCCTTAAGAGGCCCCCTATGAATCATTGTTATTGCCATTTGAGCTCATCAGCATAGCACTAGAGATCCTCCAACTTGTGGATTGTGTGGCTACTTATGCAGCCACGAGAGACTCCATAATTTTAATTCTGATTTCTCAGTAGTAATACACAAATTAAGTAAATTATTTCTACCTGCCAAGGGGCAGGCTTCAGGGAGGTTGGGAAACTGATGACCAGGCTGGAAGGAATTTTACATTTGTGGTGGAATATTGACTGCTAGAAATAACTGAATTATGAACAACTCTGTAAACCAGTGTCTAAATGAACTGATTGTTATATCTCTCCATGGTGTTACTAAAGCCAATGTCTAAGGATTTACTGGACTGTAATTGGTGCTACTTGAGCCTTCTGTGTTACTGTGTAGGCTCACTGAGGTTGGAAAATCAGTGTATAACTTTCCCATCAAAATTTCTGTGATACTACAGGGCTGACACTACTATAAGATAGTGAGGCATCGGGCACAAGATTTATAATCTAAAACAAATTTGGCAACTAGGCAGTTTGATTAGGTTAAGTTCTGAAGCTAGGCCATTTTTGTTGGAGGGTATAGGGTGTGGTGCTGGGCTGTTGTAGTTCTTGCAGAAAGTAGTTTTTGCTCTCCCCCAGCTTCCCCTTTCTGAGAATGTGATAGAGGTATCTGTCAGGATGATACTAACTGGGAGATGGCCATTATTTTCTTTTGGAGCTTTCTGAAGGAATAAACCTTTTTTTTTTTTTTTTACTGGGTTTTGGGGGACAGGTTGGGTGCAGGGGGCACTTGGCCCCCCAAAACACCCAGACTTTCCAGCCCTATAGCCTGATATTACCTGAAATTTTTTAGCTGCTTATATTATTTGATTTCAGTCATGGAGCTGGGGCTGCTCCTACCCCTCTTTTTGTTTTTGTTTTTGTTTGTTTGGTTTTTGGTTTTTGGATCACATCCGGCAGTGCTCAGGGGTTACTCCTGGCTCTATGCTCAGAAATCGCTCCTGGTAGGCTCAGGGGACCATATGGGATGCCAGGATTCGAACCACCGACCTTTTGCATGTAAGGTAAACGCCTTATCTCCATGCTATCTCTCCTCTTTTTTTTTTTGGGGGGGGGGGGCTACCCCTGGTGGTCAGGTTACCTTTTGCTCTGCACTCAGAAATCACTTCTGGGATGTGAGGGTGATCTGGCTGCGACATCTGTCACCCCATTGATCGCCAGGGTTGATTCGGCTGGTCTGGATGGCTAGGCGGGTGTCCCCTTCCACGCTCACCACTCCATGTGCGTCCCTTCCGAAGCTGCCTGCTCCGTCGAAGAGGAGGAAAGCCTTCCCCGAATAGAGATGGACCATCCTTCAGTTGAGGGTATATGAGTAGCTGCACTCCTCTGCTAGAACCTCCAAACAAGCTCTCAGAAATCACTTCTGGCATGGGCTGGCGAGATAGTATGGAGGTAGGGCATTTGCCTTGCATGCAGAAGGTTGGTGGTTCGAATCCCAGCATCCCATATGGTCCCCTGAGGCTGCCAGGAGCGATTTCTGAACGTAGAGTCAGGAGTAACCCCTGAGCGCTGCCGGGTGTGACCCAAAAACCAAAAACCAAAAAAAAAAAAAAAAAAAAAAGAAATCACTTCTGGCAGGCTCAGGGCCATGTGAGATGCCAGGGATTGAACCTGGACTGCCTGCAAGGCAAATGCCTTACCTGCTGTGCTGTCACTCCAGTCCTCCCTTTTAAAAATTTGGGTTGCTTATTTAATGTTGAGTTATAGTTATATAATCTGGATATTAAACTCAATATTGATGATATTTTTTTGGGGGGCTACCCCTAGTGATGCTCAGGGGCTACTCCTGGTTCTGCACTCATGATTTACTCCTGGTAGTGCTTGGGGGACCATATATACCATATGGTTAGTCATGTGAAAGGCAAACACCCTACCCACTGTATTATGGCTCTGGCTCCAGATTAGTGATTATAAATATTCTTTTTTTATAATATTTGTAATATTTGTAAATATTCTTTCCTCTTCTTTGGGTTGTCTTTTAACTCTTTAAGTTTTCTGTTAAACACAAAATTTTGAAAATTTGAAGTCTTGTTTATCTGTTTTATTTTTCAGTTAGTTCCTTTGCCATTGGTGTATCATAAGTAAAAATAAAACCAATGTCTTAATGATTATGGTTTTATTTTTGTTTGTGTATTTTTGTTTGGTTTTGGATCACATCCAGCAGTGCTCTGGTCTTATTCTAGGCTCTGTGCTCCAGGGATCACATTTGGCGAGCTTGAGGACCTATATGTGGTGCTGGGGATCAAACCTGGGTCAGCCTCATGCAAGGTATGTACTCTAGGTATACCCTCAGTATTATCTCTCCAGCCCTGCACCTATGTTTTAAGAATTTTATAGTTTTACAAAAGCCCTACTTTAATAGCAACAACAAAATATAACAGGACAAGAGATAGCACTGTGGACAAGGATATATACACCAGAAAATAGTGCTTAGTACCATTTTAAATGGAATTACTTCCTTAATTTACTTTTAAGATAGTTGATAGTATATAGAAATACACTGATTTAAAAAAAATGTTTGGATGGGGCTGGAGAGATAGCACAGTGGTAGGGCATTTGCCTTGCATGCAACCAACCCAGGACGGACTCTGGTTCAATTCCCGGAATCCCCTATGGTCTCATATGGGCCGATTTCTGACCGCAGAGCCAGGAGTAACCCCTGAGTGACGCCGGATGTGACCCAAAAACCAAAAAAAAAAAAAAGTTTTGGGGCCACACCTGGTGTTGCTCAGGACTTACTTCTGGCTCTGCAATCAAGAATCACTCTGCCTATGCTAGGGAGACCATTTGGGGGGGTGGGGTCCTGGGGTCAAATTTCAGTCAGCGGCATGCAAGGCAAATGCTCTGTCCCTTGTACTCTGGCCCCAATACTGATGTGTGTGTGTGTGTGTGTGTGTGTGTGTGTGTGTGTGTGTGTTGAGTTTCTACCTGTTACTTTGCTGAATTTATTAGCTGTACTAGTCAGTTTTGGGCTATATTTCTTTTAGGGATTGCTATATAAAAGATCATGTCATGGGCCCGGAGAGATAGCACAGCGGCGTTTGCCTTGCAAGCAGCCGATCCAGGACCAAAGGTGGTTGGTCCAAATCCCGGTGTTCCATATGGTCCCCCATGCCTGCCAGGAGCTATTTCTGAGCAGACAGCCAGGAGTAAGCCCTGAACACCGCCGGGTGTGACCCAAAAGCCAAAAAAAAAAAAAAAAAAAAAAAGATAATGTCACTTGTGAACAGAGATAATTTTTGCATTTTTATTTTCTTTCTTTCTCCTCCTCCTCCTCCCCCATCCCTCCTCATGCTCCCCTACCTCTTTTTCTCTGTCATCATTGTCTCCTCCCCCTCTTCCTCCTCCTCCTTCGCCACACCAGGTGGTGCTCAGTGGTTACTCCTGGCTCTGTGCTCAGGAATTACTCCTGGTGGTGCTCAGGAAATCATTTGGGATGCCAGGGATTGAACCGGAGGCAGCCATGTACAATACAAATACCCTACCTGCTGTGCTATCATTCTGGCCCCTTGTTTTTCCTTTTCTATATAGATGCCTTTTAGTTACTTTTCTTGCTTAACTGCTCAGGCCAGAACTTTCAGCAAAATGTTGACTGTGGCAAAAGCAGGTTTCCTTGTGTTAGTTCTGATCTTAGTAGGGGAAACTTTTAGTTTTCTGTTTTGTTTTGTTTTGTTGGTCTTTTAGATATGATCTTTATGATGTTGAGGAAGGTCACTTTTTATTCCACATTTACTGAGATTCTTTTTCTTGATAGGATGTTGGAATTTTTCAAATGCTTTTATATATCACACTTGAAATGGTCAGGTCTTTTTCCCCTGTTCATTTTATTAATGTGGCATATTAAATGGATTGATTTCATTGCTGAATCACTCTTAGATTCCTGAGACATGTCCCACTTGAACATGTTAGATAATCCTTTAGATCTTCTGCTAAATTTGGCTTGCAGTACTTCACTGAGGATTATTGAATTTAGGGATATTGGCCTGATTTTTTTATTTTGTTTTTTTTTGTTTGTTTGTTTGTCTTTTGGTGTTTGGGCCACACCCAGTGATGCTCAGGGATTACTCCTGGCTATGTGCTCAGAAATTGCTCCTGGCTGAGGACCATATGGGACACCAGGGGATTGAACCAAACCATGGTCCATCCTAAGTTAGTGCACGTAAGGCAAGCTCTCTACTGCTTGTGCTACCGCTCTAGCCCCAGGCCTGTTTTTTAAATAGTTTTTTGTTTGTTTGTTTGGCTTTGATGCTGGGGTAGTTTTGGCTTTATGGAATGGATCAGGAAGTATCACCTTTCCTATTCTGATGAATTTTAGAAGGATTGTGTACTGTTGCCCTTATCTGCAGGCGCCTGGAGCTGGTAGGTCAGGATGGTCTAACTCTTAATGGAGCCCACATCTTGTAACTGGGCCAGGTCTACTTATTTGTTGGGGGCGTACACCCTGTGACGCTCAGGGGTTTCTCCTGGCTATGCACTCAGAAATCACTCCTGGCTTGGGGGACCACATGGTATGGTGGGGATTGAACCAAGGTCCGTCCTGGATCAGCCGCGTGCAAGGCAAATGCCCTACGGCTGTGCTATCACGCTGGCCCCAGGTCTACTTATTTTTATACTGTGTGTATATGTCTGTATGTGTAGGTGGTTTTAGCATCTCCATCTTGGTCACCTATCTAGGGATCTAATCGTCCTGATAATGCAGACTGAAAACAGCCCTAGCAAATGGAATCAGGTGAATACATTGGACTTATCTTTTGCTTTATATGATCTCTTTTCTTGGACTGATGGTTCAATGTTCTGTTCTTGGGCTTTCTGAAGAGTTCAGCCTCTGATGCCAGTACCAGATCAATCCAGCCTACTTGATCAGTGGACAATTGATCCAGTTTGATGTTGAAACTAAAATATGAGTATTCCTCCACTTCAGGAGGAAAGCTTCCCTGGAGGGGCTGGAGAAATAACTCAGTGGACTAGAGTGCATGTTTTCTGTCTAGGAGCCCCCGTTTCCATCGCCATCACACAGTGTCCCTTAAGCTTTGCCAGGAGTTACTCCCAAGCACTGATCTAGTAGCTGCCCCTAAGCACACTTGGTTTGGCCCCAAGACAAAAACAGAAACATAAAGCAAAAGAAAATGGAAGAGAAAAAAATGAGGCCTCATTATACATAGCTCTCCATTATTCTAAATTTATGTCTGACCTGAGGGCTGGGAGGTGACTGCATGTTTTTCCAAAGCGGTATTTCACACCCAAGCCTTTGGGTTCTGTTGCCACTTGTCATAAATGCACCTGTTTTTATATAGCACCATAGTCCATATTTTGCCTGCTTAAGTGCAGTGTTATTTCTTATTATGCTCTTCTAGATGATCACTCCTTTACATTTTTTGTTTTGTTTCTGGGCTATGCCCAGCAGTGCTTAGGGGTTACTCCTGGCTCTCAGAAATCATTCCTGGCAGGCTCAGGGGACCATATGGGATGTTGGGGATCAATCCTGGGTCCGCCCGGGTCATCTGCGTGCAAGGCAAACATCCTACTGCTGTGCTATTGCTCCAGCTCCCTTTTAAATTTTTTAATAGGGGTCATATCTATAGTGCTGGAGGACTCAAGGGCTATTCCCACTGATGCTTGGCCTAGTAGTGTGTGTCTGACAGTTCAGGGCTCAGACCTGGTGGTGCTTGGGTGCCAGCAGAGCCATCCCAATGGTTCTTGGGGCCCTATGGTGCTAGGTATTAAAACAAAGATTTCTCACATATTATGCATATGCTTTTCCATTTAAGTTATCTCTGAGGTCCTAAGTGACCTCTTTGTAAGATGGATTTTATTCAGCCAATAGTGTTAACATTGGCACTGTAGTTTGTATTAAAGTATATTCAAGTGTGATCCACGGTGGTACTCACTGACGGACACCTACCTGTTATGTACAAGGCAGTGATGATCTGGGTTCTGAAGTGGGTTAGTGAAACCCTCTGTCTTTGATACACAGACCAGGGTTTATAAGTCTTCTATCTCTTTTGAAAAGACAATTCACCGACCACCTCCCATGCTCTTAGGGAGGATGGAGGCTCCTGGTTCCTATCTCTGCCTTCTAAAAAGCAGGCGAGGCCCCTGTGGGCCAGTAGCAGTTCTGCTGGCAAGTGGGCTCTCAGTGAAGCCCAGGATGGGGAGTCTGGGACCGTGACAGCGTAAGCTCCGAGATGGAGCTGCTGCAGTAGGGAGAGCTGCTGTTTCCTAGGCAATACTCTGCTTAATATTTTTAGTGCGTGGTCACAGCAGAACTAAATGTGGTTTCTGATCCCAAATTGGTAATAAATGTAGACATATTTAGAGTCAGAAACAATGCATTTAAAACCCTCTGCTCCTTAATTGTCCTGCCAAGTGCTGAGTTTAGGTTTCTTTGTTTCTTGGCTACCTACCCAGCCTCCCACCATCTCTCCGAGAAGGCGCCGGATTTTCTCTGGGCGGTAGGTGGGATTGTGAAAGCAGTGAGTTATGGTTCCCTGAGCAGTGTGGAAAAGCATCTGAATTTTGTATTTCCTGCCCACGTATGTAAATGTATACATTTAAAAATTCATCTCCCTCTCAAGTTTTTAAGAATCTGGAATTATAAATAGGCTTGGACTCTTGGGCATGTTAAGAATAAAATCTGTTTCAGTTGGTGACTTACCTGGTCAGTGCCAGTGTGTGTGTGGGATTGTGATTTCTGATAGAGGCCTGCCCTTGTGCTGCCACTGAGGGTTTCTCTAAGGAAATAACTGTTTTCTTGCAATTCCTGAGTTAGTCTAAGGTGCACCTTAATTGTTGCATCACTTTAAAATCAGATTTTGTGTCTCAATTTGGCCAGAATGGTGTCCATTTTCTCACATCGTATTTCTGAGAGGGCCTTTTTATTCTCAGTGATTATTTTGTCATTTAACATAATTTATTCATTTTTCTTTTTGGGCCACACCCAGCAGTGCTCTGGGATCACTCCTGGTGATGCTCAGGGGAACTTATGGGATGCCAAGGATCAAACCCAAGTTGGCTACATGCAAACAAGTGCCTTACCTGCTTTATTATCTCTCTAGCCCTAAATTTTTTTATTTTTGATACTGGAGATCAAGCCCAGTTTCCATGCATGTAAGGCATAAACTTACTACTGACCCTCAATAACTACACTGTAGGAAGTTATGCTATCTAATAGCAGTGACCAGGATATCTGGGCCCTGGAGGTGTAGATGGTGCCTTTTTTTCTGGAGAGGGATTGGTTTGGATCACACCTGTAGTGCTCAAGGTTTACTTCTCGCTCTTTGCTCAGGGATCACTCCTTGCAATACTTGGGGGGATCATATGCAGTGCCATCGATCAAACCTGGGTCGGCAATATGCAAAGCATCTTCCACTGTACTTTCTCTTATCGTGTCATATGGTATTCTCTTCCACAGGATGGAGCCAGTGTGCTCGGGAAATTGAGGCTAATGGTCACTGTCTCTGTTCACGTATCTTTTTCTAGTATGCGAATTCTGGATGCTTATCTGTCATGTGCCACCATAATCGCAGAAAATGAGGGTGGCTGGCAGATGACTGGCATATGGTCATTCTAGAGCTATAGTCTGGAATTCATACCTTCTTCCCTGATGTAGTCCCATTAAGAGGTTCTGACCTTCACTGGAAGTCTGGAGATATTTAGAAAACAGAAAAATGAACTCTGATCTCTCCCTGGCCTCAGACTGGCTTGTGGATGAATTTGTGAAGGTCCTTAGTATTCTTTAGGAGCGGGCTGTAGACAGCTCATCAAGCCTACTCTCAGGAGATACAATTATTTTAAATTAGATCCATTTATTTTTAAAATAAGAGGCAAGTGGGGGCTGCTGTCTGGAGTCTAAATGACCTGGTCTGAGAGGTCCCTGCTGAATCTACCCTAAGTGCTCCTATCCTCATGCTCCAGAGCAGCCACAGGAATTTGTAGTCACAGAAGGTTGGACTTGGAAAAGGTTGTTTTCAGTCAGCTGAGTGGGCAGGGATTTGGAGCCAGATTTCAAGGGTTCAGTGAAACTGTCTCTGTAGCCTCTGTAGTGGCATAGGTGTGTGGGCAGAGTTGTGATTGGGCAAGTGGTGTTCCAAAGAAAGGCTTGGCTGGCAGAACAGAGGACGGTTCTATAGCAGGGTGAGCCCTCCTGGCTTCTGTGCTCCTGTGCCCTTTGCTTAGAAGCCAGTAATTGTTAATGAGGAATGCAATTTCTTCAGACTTTCTTCACTCTATGCTCCAGATTTTCTTTTCTTTTCGGGTTGTTTTTTTTTTCCTCACACCCAGCAGCACTCAGGGGTTTCTCCTGGCTTTACGCTCAGAAATAGCTCTTGGCAGGCTCGGGGGATCACATGGGATGCCGGGATTCAAACCACTGTCCTTCAGCATGAAAGGCATACACCCTACCTCCATGCTCCAGATTTTCTCATTTAATTCTCCTCATTCCACAAGAGTCAGTATCAAGTGCTTTTTAAGATGAAATAATTATAGAGACCTGGATGGATGTGGCATAGTGGTAGAGCACCTGCTTAGTATGTGTGAGGCTCTTGGTTTAATTGTTAGCACCAGAAAAACAAAAAAACAAATAAAAACAACTACAAAAGAATGGAAACTTGGAGAGAGATATATTCAGCCCAACATTCCATAGCTGATTATGGATATTTGGGTCAAATTTTTTTTGTTTCATTGGAGTAGAGTGGAACTTCTGGTGTTCTTAGTTGTTATTAAGAGACATAGACTGATCCCTTGCAAGGGAAAGAGCAGCTCTCTTGGTTCATCACCTGCCAGGAACCTGTTGTCTAGGGTCTAGTGGCAAATACACGGTCTAGGTGTTGTGTTTTTCTCTGTCTCACAGGCAGCCTTGCTGCTGTCCTTTGGTGAGCCCTATTTACCTCCATGAGCTCCATTTCTCTCATTTGCCACTTGGAAGTAATCCTACCTATTTGCTTTTTTTTTTTTTTTTTTTTTTTTTTTGGTTTTTGGTTTTTGGTTTTTGGGTCATACTTGGTAGCGCTCAGGGGTTACTCCTGGCTCTTCTCTCAGAAATCGCTCCTGGCAGGCTCAGGAGACCATATGGGATGCCGGGATTCGAACCACTGTCCTTCTGCATGCAAGGCAAACACCTTACCTCCATGCTATCTCTCCGGGCCCCTATTTGCTATTTTCTATATATTTACCCTATATAAATGGGAGGTCAGGATCTAAACTAGATGGAAGTGAGCTTAGCTATCATCTTGGCCAACTTTTTCCCTGTATTTTTTTTTTGTTTTTGTTTTTGGGCCACACCCGGTGACGCTCAGAAGTTGCTCCTGGCTTGGGGGACCATAAGGGACGCCGGGGGATCGAACCGCGGTCCGTCCTAGGCTAGCGCAGGCAAGGCAGGTGCACCTTACCTCTTGCGCCACTGCCCGGCCCTGTATTTTTTTTTTTTCCTTTCACTTTGCCGAGTCCTTGAAAGATGGTTAGATGGTTTAATCTGAAGGGTGTGCTTGTTGCTGGGCTCTGCTGGGGACTTTGTAGGACTGCACATGATGCTTTTGCTTTGTGTTTGGTAAGGAAGCCTGGGTGCTAAGAGGATAAGAGGTCAAGTCACAGAGGATGCCAGTGAGCTGGCTACAATCTGACTTAAGGTCCTTCTTCCTCTGAGTATCTGTGCTCAGGGTTATGACAAGGACATATGACTACTAGTAAGTGTGAGTGAATGGTTGAGAGTGTGTATGTGTGTGTGTGTGTGTGTGTGTGTGTGTGTGTGTGTGTGTGTTGAGCAAAAACTAACACATGGCAGAGAAGGATCCAGTAAGCGCATTTAAAAGTGGACTTAGGGGCCAGAGAGATAGTATGGAAGTAAGGCCTTTGCCTTGCCTACAGAAGGATGGCAATTTGAATCCCGGCATCACATATGGTCCTCCAAGCCTGTCAGAAGCGATTTCTGAGTGTAGAGCCAAGAGTAACCCCTGAGCGCTGCTGGGTGTGACCCCCAAAAAAGTGCATTTAAACGTTTCCTACACAATATATATATATATACCTTCTAATTTACTCTGTGCAGAACAAATAAAACAATGAATTCAGTGTCTGTGACTGATTTTTACAGATTATTGAAAAGGGTAGTTTAGTCTGTGGAAAGAATATAGGTTTTAGGTCAAAACTGACTTTAAATCTGGAATCTCATTCTTTATGTGACTGCAAGGTACTTAACTTCTCTGATTTTTAGTTCTTTCACAATCAAAACGAACAGTCTGATAAGAATTTTGTCAGAAAGATTGCGGTGGAGTGATAGTACACTGGTAGGAAGCTTGCATGCAGCCAACTCAGGTTTGATCCCAGGCACCACAAGCCCCACTTGGTGTGACCCAAAAAAACCAAAGGGGAGAATAAAAAAGGATCGTAGTTGAGAGCAGTCAATGTGCTTATAGTTGTTCATGGAGCATAATGCTCTAAAATGTTACAGTGTTTATTATACAGCACTTTATTTTTCTTTGGGATGCCCAGAAATAACTGCATTTGGAAAGGGCATCAGCAGGCTAGTTTTCGCTGTACTTCTAAGGGCTAATAGTGATTATTCCAGCTCTGTGAGATTAAGGGTGAATTATGTTTGATGGCAGTTTATCAATGAAGAGTTTTCCTCTCTTTGTCCTACCCCCTGTTACTTGTTACTGTTCTGGGGACAACTTGATGAGCTTTACCTCTAGCAGATCAGCATCATATGACACCATCATATGAACTTGTTTATCTCCGAGAATTCCTCTTAAGGACCTGCCTTTTTTTTTTGGTTTTTGGATCACACCCAGCAGCATTCAGGGGTTACTCCTGGCTTTGCGCTCAGAAATCACTCCTAAAAAAGAAAAAAGAAAGAAATTGCTCCTGGCAGGCTCAGGGAACCATATTGGATGCCATCCTTCTGCATGTAAGGCAAACACCTTACCTCCATGCTATCTCTCTGGCCCAAGGACCGGAGAGATAGGTACAGACCGCTTGCCTTATCTCAGGATCTTAAGCAATCCTAACCAAGGTTGAGGTTGAGCTCCCTTCCAACTTTCTCATTCTTTGAAAGCTGTAGCTGAGTAGCTTTTTATTTTCCATTGCCATTAAGATTCCAGTGAAAATGTTGGGGAAAAAAAAAGAATTTTGAAATGTGAATTTTAGTGTCCCCATTCAGCCTTCCAGAGAGTTCTGCCCTTGAACTGCTGTTTCTTCATCTGTGCTCCCTCTGTTGAAATACTCTGGTTGTCTTCCTGCCATATTCAATGGAATATCCCTCCTCATTCTGACTGCTCACTTGACACGGTTGCCCAAATTTATTTTCCTGAATTCTTTCCTCTCTTGACCTATGCCAGTGTGCATTCCTTATTTCTCAGCTGGCTTCCATGCTGGTTCCTCTTTCTCTTCCTAACAATCAGCCTTGACTTGAAGATTATTCTTGATCCATTGTTTCTTTCTCTCTCAGATTTCTCCTTAAATGATTTGGTTACATACCACCTCTGGCACCAAATATTAGTCCTTCCCCAGCACTGTTTCCTTCTCTTTTCAACAGGTCTGAAGTTGCTGCAACCTCCCTGGATCTACTGACAAGCTTTGAGCTAACAGCATTGAACTCTGCTCATTCTATTTGTAGATGTAGGCTCTGTCTATATATAGGTGCAGAGCGCTTGCCTTATCTCAGGAGCTTCAGCAATCCTAACGAAGGTTGAAGTTGAGCTCCTTTCCAACTTTCTGATTCTTTGAAAGCTGTAGCTGAGTAGGGTTGGTCTGGAATGGTCTCTTCTGGGCTCCTTTTCATCCAATTCCTCTGTGTGGTACCTGATTCCTTTTGGATGAAGCCACCTTTTTTTTTCCCTATGAAATTTTTTTTTTTCTAATCTGCTTTGCAGTCTTTTTAAAGATCTGTTTTCTCCTGTCTGGCTCCATCTGCCTATTAAAAATAGGAGAAAAGGCTAAGAATGCCCCCTTTTGATTTCCTTTTATCCTGTTGTCCCTCCCCTCTCCTGAGGCTCTAGGTCCAGCTGGATTTGTGAAGCTTTTCTTGGGTCCATGTGTCCTCTCAGGGAACCAGTGTCAGTTCCCATATGTTACTGGGAAGCTTCTCTCAGGTTCTCGATGGTAGGCTGTGTGGGGAGGTCTTGACTTTGTAGCTGTTGGTCATGCAGAGGCTTAAATATGTTATGGAGAGCCTCCTCTGAGCACTTTGCTTCTGGGGTGCCATGGTCTGGTTGAGAATTGTGATTTTCTTGCCATCACACAGTGGTCAGCAGCTTAAAAATGGGTCAAATCCAGCCTCCGTGTCAGATAGGGTGCACTGGGGTTAGAAGCCACATTTCCTTTGCTGTTCAAAGTCTATTTCCACTTAATTGCTGTCCACCTCCTGACTCTGTGTGCTTTATGTTTTCGGAGGAAGAAGCCTATTTGCCTGACTACTTCAAACTTAATTCTCTTGTCCTTCATGTGGTTCTTTAAAAATTCATTTCTTTCCCAGAGCCACTGCACATTGTTCTCTCTTGTCAGGGCTGTCCTTTCTGTGTCCTCTTTGCATTGTTTCTTCAGCTTTGTATTTGTCTGCTCAAATTAGGTGGGAAGTTTCTGTTTGTGTAGAGGTGAGTGACTGTTTGTACGAGCTTGTGCAGCCCATAAATAGTAATGAGAGTGTGTCTGTTGGAAGAGCTCATTCTCTAACCTTCAGTGTGTAAAGCGGAGAGTGGCTTTCTCGTTCCTGCAGCTCTGCACCGTGGTGGCCTGCCTCTCTGGACACACGGATGCTGTGAAGAACACTGAGTGCTTTGGGGATACCTCGGGGTCCATTAAAAAATTGGTTTCACCAATTTTCAGCTATGGGGCTGGTTGCTAATGGCTGTTTCCTTTTCGGGGGAGTAGTTGACCTACCCCAAAACTTTGGTTCTAATGTTTGAGCTGTGGATCTGCTTGAGGTGCAGATCTTGCAGGAGGCAGATGCTCGTTCCAGACTAACCCTGTCTGCCTTGGGAGTAGGAACGCCTCATCAGCCCCTCTTCAGTGCTGGCATGATGACTAGGTTCCAGGGACTGGGCCAAGCACTTTCTGTGCATAGCTTTATTTAATCTTCTCTAATGCCCCTTGAAATGGACATCCTTATCTTTTACAAATAAAGAAATCAAGGCCTGTTACTTGTAGTCAGAATCACATAGGTAGGAATTGGCAGAGCCAAGAAACAACCCTGGGTTTCTCTGATTCAAAACCAAGTGTTACACTGTTCTATTCAATGTTTTTACCCTCAAGTTTGATTTTCTCCCTTATATGAAGGAAATAGAAATATCCCCCCCCCCCAAGAAATATCTGCCCATTCACTTTTCCCTGGAGACTTGGAAAAACAAGTCCATGGAGCTGCTCTGTGCATTCAGACATGAGCATGAGTATTTTACTTATAAAAGACTTACTGAGGGGCTGGAGTCTTAGTATACCGGGGAGGGTGTTTGCTTTGCATGCGGCCGACCTGGGTTCAATCCCTGGCATCCTATATAGTTCCCCAACCAGGTGAGATTTCTGAGCACAGAGCTAGGAGTAAACCCTGAGAATCACTAGTTGTGGGTCAAAAACAAACAAAATAAGAGAAAAAGAATACTTATTTTTATAAGAGAAAAAAATACTTATTGAATCAATGAGAATTACCAAGGTACAAAGTTATTTATGATTGAGTTTTAGACATATAATGTTCCAGCATCAATCCCTTCACCACTGTGTCCATCTCTCCACCAATGTTCCCAATTTCCTACTCTCCACCCACCTATGTCAGACACTTTCCCTTTTTCTTAATTCCTTTAAGGCACTGTCATTTGCAATACTGTTACTGAAAATATATCTGCATATTACTTTACCTCCTTTCAGCACCCCTTTCTGTACTCAGTCATTATTCTTGTGGTCCCTTTCCTGCCCTAACACCCCATCCCCCCCACTGCTTCCTACCAAGAATCAGTCCTTCTGACCTTTGTTTCTTTTATTGCTATTATTCTCCTCCAGTGTTCTGAATATCCTGCAAATGAGTGTGATCAGTCTGTGTTTGTCCCTCTCCCTCTAATGGATTTCACTCAGCATGTTATTCTCTAGATCCATCCATGTATCAATGAATTTCATGACTTCTTTTTTTCTAGTGGCTGTGTAGTATTCCATTATGTATACGTACCATAGCTTTTTTTATTTTTATATATACTTTATTTTAAAACCAGGGTTTATAATGTTGTTCAAAGTATAGTTGTTTCAGATGTTTAATGTTTTAATACCAATTCTCCTGCCAGTGTGGCTTTTCCTCCACCATTGTCTCCAGTTACTTTCTCCCCCAAGCATGCCCTCTTTGCAGTCACAGAATAATTTCATTTATATTGCTTGTTACAACTAAATGGCGACCAGAATTATCAAAATATATTTCAGTAAAATAAAAATTGTGAAAATTGTTATATTTCACAGTGAGGTCATTTAGGCAATGTCTGAGGGTTTACTAAGCTGTTTTCTACTTATTGAGCCATCTATATTATTGTTTTTGTTTATTGAGTTTATCTGGCTTCTAAACTACTATTTTTTTTTTAATGTAATTTGGTCCTACTTGGACCTATTAGTGCTCCCACTAGGCTGTCAGTATTGTGGAATTCAGAGGGTCATATGTGGTCACTCTTTTCAGGAACTCCAGGTTCTTTAGTACTGGGTCAATGAGTTTACATGGCAGTGACTATGGGCATGGCTGCTAGTTCTTCTGGTGGTACAGGGTGGTGGGGGAGTAAGGGAAGGCTGTCCATTCCTACTCCAAGAAGAAACTAGAGTTTTTAGTACAAAAACTTGTATACCTGAAATTTTCATTAGTTTGGTGTTTCTGAAGAGATTAGTTGTGAAGCAGTGAAGTTGGGCCATTGGCATGGAAGTAGTGGCTGTAGGATGTGGGTTCAGCTTCCAGGGCTTCAACCATCCTCCTCTGAAGAGTGCTTCATAGTTTTCAGCCAGAAGATTGCTATATCTGTGAACTTTAGCAACAGGGTTTGTATTTCTTCTGAGATTAATGGTGAATCTGTAGAGCTGGGATTATATGGCTGCAACTGTAGAATGTACTATCACTTCTTTATTCACTCTTCCGTTTTCAGACATTTGGGTTGTTTTCAGATTTTGGCTATTAAAAATAGTGCCACACTGAGCATAGGAAAACAGTTGGCTGTTTTGAATTGTGTTTTGGGGCCCTTTAGGTATTTTCATAGGGGTAGAATTGCTGAGTCATATGGAAGCTTAATTCCTAGTTTTTTGAGGAATGTCCATATTGTCATCCATATTGTCTTTCAAAAAGGCTGGACCAGTTGACTCTCACATGAATGAAGGTTTCTTTTTCCCTGCATTTGTGCCAACACTGTGGTGGTGGGTCTTAGTGACATGTGCCAGTCTCTTTGGTGTGGTGGTATCTCATTGTTTTGTTTGCATTTCCCTCTTGACTAGTGATATAGAGCATTTTTTTCCATAGGCTTTTGGTCATTTGTATTTATTTTTTATGAAGAACTCTCTGTTCATCTCTTCCCACTTTTTGATGGGTTTTCTCTTGTAAAGTTCTGCCAATACTTTATCTTGGATATTAACCTTTTATCTGATGAGTGGTGGGCAAATAAATTCTCCAGACATGAGCATTTTATAAGATGGAGCTCAGCAGCTTGGGAAGGGGAAGTTCTCTGTGCCCAGACTCTGACTTTCCTGCTCTTGCTGTGCTCTGCCCCTGAGTTGGAGCACAGCCACACCCATGGACTCTGCTTCCATGTCAGAAACTGTTGGGGCCCTAGCTACCCCACTCTTCCCTCTCTGTTGGCCTTTGCCATCCACATCCCATTCTTTGGTTCCTCCTTGAAAGTGAAATTCCTGTAGGAACTTGTTTATACAGGGGCCACCGCCCTCCTTCAGTCTTGTCTGAATTGAGCAGAGAGCTATTAAATCCTTGGTAGGGTCTTTTCCCCCCTTGTTTTCCCAGCTAGCAGTATAGATTGCTGAGATAATCCAGCATCTAACAGAGGAGTAGCATATAAATGGCCAATTCTGATAGATACATAGTGCCTTATTATCTCTCCTATCCCAAAGTCCAAGGATAGTTGCAGTTACTGGTGGTGCACCAAATGGCAGCCTTTTCTCTGATGGAGGACTACGGATGGAAAGAGGTCTGCCTGTTCATGTCTATGAGGCAGCTGAATGGACGTTCACTCTGTTGGGTGTACAGGATCAGGCAATCAGGTGAACCTAGAGTTAGTGAGTGCTGTATATTTGGAGGACCTGTGTGCCAACCTGAGTCTCCATGGGTGCCAGGGCATTCTGTCTTTCTGGCGCTGCTTCTGCTGCTGTCTGAGTCCTGCCTATAATGACAGGCCATCTTGGCATAGGCATCAAGTTATGCTTTCCCTTCACTTGCAGCTTTAGCATGAAACCCAAGGAAAAGTGTTCATTCTGCCTCTTGGCTGTCTACTTCTAGAATCAGTCCCAGACCAGATGACATGGCTGCAGATTCTAAAGGAGTAGAGGACCCCATTCCTCCCTTCTGTGTACTGCAGAGTGTGCACTTGTTCATGGTACCCCTCAGACACTGGGAAACTGACCCCTTCCTGCTCTCCTATTTTTCCCCTGGCATCTCCCTAGCTCACCCCCTCCCTCATCCTGCTTTCTGTACTCTCTCTGAATGTATATGGAGACAATAAACTGTGAGGTATTTAATCCACTGGGGAGAGATAAAGGATCTCTCCTCTGTATTGGAGGACATTGGCTTGTATGCAGATGGAGGGGCTTGAGCCCTGGGGAACTGCCATTTTCTCCTCCACTCCCCTGCCTGCGTCAGGAGGTGGGAAGCTACTGTTTGTGCCTCAGCTGCCTGACCTCTTCCTCTCAGTCCCTCCTGGGCTGCTGCCTCCTGCTCACAGGGCTTCTTTGCCCTTGACATCTTCATTCCTAATTTTCTCTTCCTCCTCATTTCCCCCCCCCCCAACGTCATGTTTTCCCTGGCAAGAGAGCATCTAACTGGATGTGTATATGTCATGTTCACAAGAACTCATGTAGAGGAGGGAAGTCTGGGGGATAACCTTTATTGGCTCTTAGTGTATGTTGTCCTGATAATACTGTGAGTCCCTGCTTTTTATTCCTTCTGCAGCCAAGCTGCAGGGTGAAGAAAAGTACAAGGCATTATTGGAAGTTCCTATGCTGTGTCCTCTTGGGACTCATCTCCCTGGGCATCTTCAGCCTTTGCACTCCTGTTTGGCCTCCATACCTGCTGTTCATTCTCACCCAGCCTGACCCCTTTCACTCGCACACCTAGGCCTGGCCAGGCACCTGGCCAGAGCCTCATGCAGTGCTGTGCATTCATGCTCCATCTTGCTGTGTGATTGATGCCCTGAGGAGCCAGGTTGCTGGGGGAAGCTCATGTGGCACTCAGCCATCGCATTTTGTCGACAAAAAAAGAGGGGAGAAACTGGCAGAAGGCAAAGGCTTTTGCTGCTGGGTGAGGGCAGCAGCTATTTTTAGTGCCTGCGCCTTTGCTTTTCCATTTGGCTGTGCTTTTTTAGCACAGGGCCGTCCAGCAGGTCTGTTTTCCTCCAGATGTCGTTAGGGAAAGTTTCCATGTGCCCCGGAGAAGGTGTGTGAGGTTGGCAAAGGAGTAATAACTCTGGAGAGTGGATTCAGGTATGACTTTGGAACTCAGTTTCTTGAGAAGATTTGTGGTAGGAGTATAGGAAAAGTGAACATTATACTCTTCAGAAATGTTCCTGCACAGTTAGTTCAGTGAAGCTTCTATTGCTTTCTGAGCTGAAGCTAAACTTGCCTTCTGAGATGAATTGGGACTGTGTAATCAACTCATAACTCTTTTAGAATGGTCTGGGAGTGGACATGCTCTGGGTTTTTGGGTCACACCTAGTGGTGCTCTGGTTTACTCTCGGCTCTGTGCCCAGGATTTACTTCTAGAAGGGTTTAGGGAACTAAGGATTAAACCCGGGTCAACTTAAGGCAAGGCAAGCACCTTACCTGCTGTACTATCTATCCAGTAGTACACCAGCTCCCATATTTTTTTTCTTTTCTTTTTGTCATTTATTTGGGCCTCACCCAATGATGCTCAGGGGTTAATCCTGGCTCTGCACTCAGGAATTACTCCTGGCAGTGCTTGGGAGGCCATACAAGATGCCAGGGATTAAACCTGGGCCAGGCTCATATACTGCAAGCACCTTAACTGCCATACTATCTCTACAGCTTTTCCCATGGATTTTTAAAAATTAATTGGGAGGGGGACTTGTTAGTTTTGATTTTCTTTCTTTTTCTTTAACTAGATCCTTGATCAATTTGGATTATGTTCTCTTGACTTCCATTCTAGTTTTCTAAGTAAAATCTTCCACCATGCCATACAGAAATTTTATACCAATTAAGCAATCATTATTTTCCTTTGCCCCTAGCCTCAGGCAACTTTTAGTATACTTTATCTCTCTAGGGTGGCCTGTTCGAGATATTTTACTTAAGTAAAATCATATATTATTTCTTTTGTATTAGCTTATTTTACATAGCATAATGATTTCAGGGTTTATTCATGTAAAGTATCAGCATTTTTTTAATATTGAATTGCTTGTACAAACTAAGTTTTAACAAGTCAAGCATTTGATGGGGTTATTTCCACCTTTTGGCTATTGTGAATAGTTTTTCTGTGAATATTCTCAATGAAGTATCTGAGTGCTCATATTTAGAAAATTTAGGTGGGACATATACTTAAGAGTGGAATCACTGAGTCATATGTTCATCTGGTTAGCTTTTTAGGGAGCCACTAAATTGAACTACAGCATCTGCATCATTGAATATTCCCACCAGTAATGTAGAAATTGTCATTTCTCCACTTTGTCAAAGCTTGCTATTTTCTGTTGTATCTTTAGTCATTGTAGGCTTGCTAGGGGATATAAAGTGCTATCATACTGTGGTTTTGATTTGCTTTTCCTTAACAATTAATGATACTTATATTATTTTCATCTTTTATTGACACTTGTCTGGCTTCTTTGGAGAAATATATATATTTAAGTTTTTAATGTCCATTTAAGAACTGTGTGTGTTGTCTTTGTTATTGATCTTAGTTATCCTGGATGCTAATTTTTTGTTAGGTAAGATATTTACAAATTTTTGTGCATTTTTTTTTACCCCTCAATAGTACTTTTTAAGTATTCTCTCTCTCTCTCTCTCTCTCTGTTTGTTTTTTGCTCAGGGGTTACTCCTTGCTATGTGGTCAGAAATTGCTCCTGGCTTGGGAGACCATATGGGATGCCGGGGGATTGAATCAAGGTCTGTCCTAGGTCAGCCACATGTAAGGCAAACACCCTACCACTGCACCACTGCTCTGGCTCCCAAATCTCTCTCCTATTTTTTTTTTTTTTTGTTATTTGGGTCATACCCGGCAGCGTTCAAGGGTTACTCCTGGCTCTATGCTCAGAAATCACTCCCGGCAGGCTCGAGGGACCATATGGAATGCTGGGGTTCAAACCATCATCCTTCTGCATGCAAGGCAAACACCTTACCTCCATGCTATTTCTTTGGCCCCTCAAAATTTCTCATTTTTGATGACATTTATCTTTTTCTTTGATCTGTGCTCTTGTTGTCATATATAAGAAACTATTGCCAAATATAAAATCATGAAGATTTTCCCCGTGTTTTCTTCTTGGCACTCAATTTGAGTCTTTGCTCTATTTTGAGTTAATTTTGATGTGTGGTATAAGGGAAAGATGGGTTCACTTTTTATTCTTCTGCAATGTGATTATGAGTGGTTCCACATCACTTATTAAAGAAATTGTCCTTTCCTGTTAAGAGACACCAGATTGAAAATCACTTGACTCTTTAAATAATTTTTCCCCTTCTGGGGACTCAAATTTATTTATTTATTTATTTATTTATTTATTTATTTATTTATTTATTTATTTATTTATTTATTTATCTATTTATTTATTGTGTGTCTGTAAGAGTACCTTAATATTGTTCCTTTCAAGATTATTTTGGCTATTTTGTCCTCTTTGACATTCATATGTATTTTTTTGTGTGTGTGGTTTTTGGGCCACACCCATTGACTCTCAGGGGTTACTCCTGGCTATGCGCTCAGAAATCACTCTTGGCTTGGGGGACCATATAGGACAGGGGTCTCAAATTCGCGGCCCAGCATGCAAGGAACTTGTGGATGCAGGCATACCATTCAGTGGTGAGAAATATGTTGATGCTATTTTTAAGCCAGAGAAGGAATTTGATCACAGATTTGCAGACTTCAAAAAGCACAGAGCCACTTTCCAAATTTTTGTGGACCCCTTTTCCTTTGATGTGCAAGATGCCCCTCCTGTGCTTCAAATGGAGCTCATTGACCTGCAATACAACTCTGATCTCAAAGCCAAGTTTAGGGAGATTAGTGGAAAAGCAGACATGCATGGGCAATTTTTGAGAGAATTGCCCCCCAGCTTCCCTGAGCTTTCCCAAATGTTCAAGCGCACCATGTGCCTTTTTTGGAGCACATATTTGTGTGAAAAGTTATTCTCCACATGGAACTTTAATAAGTCAAAATACAGGTCTAGACTTAATGATGATCATCTTCAAGCCATACTGAGGGTCTCAACTGCTTCCTCTCTAAAGCCAAATGTGGTTCAGATTTGTGAGAAAAAGCACTGTCAAGTCTCTGGCAGCAAGGAATAGACAAAAGATGCCATATTCAGAAGAACTGTTCATGATCTTCACTCAATGTTCTATTCATGTTCAGAAGAAATAATTAAAACTGTTAATAATGACGTTTGAGGACTTTTTATTTGTAAAATCCCTTATGCGGCCCTGCCTCTCCCTGACTTTGCCTCCTGTGGCCCCCAAGTAAATTGAGTTTGAGACCCCTAATATAGGATGCTGGGGATCGAACTGTGCTCCATCCTAGGTTAGTGCATGCAAGGCAACTGCCCTACCGCTTGTACCACCACTCTGGCCCCAACATTCATATGTATTTTTGTTTGGATTTTCCACTTCTATAAACATTAAACATTTTTTGAGTAGGTATCACATTGAACCTGCATATGGTTTTGAATAGAATTGTCATCTTATTTTAAGTTACCAATCCATGAACATGGAATATCCTTATATTCTATATCATTTACTTTTTATGGTACCATTGATTTTAACAGCGATGGCCCTGCACTTAGTTTAAAAAGTGACATAAAAAAGTGATATAAATCTTATGACTTGGGAATGTTGAATGTTGCTGGTTTGGGAGCTGCTGATGCCGTTTATCTTTAGGTCTCATGATGGGTATGACTTGGAAGCTAATATAAGAATGCATGGAAATATGGTTTCATCTTCACTCTCACACAAATAAATTTCCTTCTGTCCTTACCAGAAATAATACCACCTGACACAACCTGATGATAAGTTTCTAAAGAAAAGGGAAAGATCAAGGTTTTAATAGCTCACAAGAGTACTGGTTGAGGCAAGTGATTTTACTTTTGCTGTTTCCAGAGAAAATGAACAGATTAATTAGAAACAGAATTAATAAATGTTTAGACTATAAGATCAATTCATAGTTACTGGAAGAGAATGAATAAGACTGGGAGACTAGATATGGGAGGCATAAATCAGGACAAAGGAAATGTTCATGTTTATTTCCAATCATATATGTTCAAAACTTATATATTGTTCTGAAATGATACTTCAGTTTTTTGCAAAAGGGAAGGGAGAAATGATTGATGATAAAATTCCAATTAAGACAGACTCTCATCTAGGGTGTCTGGATTACTTCTGGGTGGTGGTTTGTCTACCCTTGTGACATTCATTGAATATGGGATTATGATGCTGGATTGCCAGACTTCAACTTTCTGGTGGGCCTTCTGTTTTCGCTTTCTATAAACACTACAGGTCTCTAACCAGGCTTTCCTGTGTCCTTCTCCCATCTAGGATGGCTCTTCTGAGTCCGCTACTTGGGTTGCTCATGGTCTCCTGTTTTACCTTTTGCCTCAGTCATCAGAACCAGGTAAGTGTTTTATCTCAAGTAGAGAGATTCTGTCAGCAGGGCTGCTGTGGGAGTGGGGTGACCTTTTCTTGTTTCAGTCTTCTTTCAGAGAATATGTGTACTCTCTTCCAACACCCACATCTCCATCTTAGAGTCCACAGGCTTCTGTCTAAAGATCACGGCAGTTTGTCTTTGAGGAAAATATGGTAATGATATGAAAACTACCATATTCCTAGGCCATTTAGTGCTCTCTCTGTATAGTGTGTATTCTCCCTTTATGTCCCAGAAGCCCTATAGAGTAGACAAATATATTTGTTATTCTCATTTTGAGAAGAGGCTAAGGTTCAGTGATATTAAGTAACATATGGCCAGTTTGTGACAACTGGAATGTTGGGATTTAGCTCAGGAGCTGGGTACTATATAGTGAGTACCGGTTTAAAGTAAGACTGACCACTCCTTTCACTACTCCCCTCTTCTCAGTCAATCTGGATTTACCTTCCCTCTGTTCTTTCTTCCTTTCCTCTTTCTAGGCCTCTCTTTAGAGTTTCTGCCTTGGCCACATGTTGTTTTATAACTTACAACTTGATTTCATTGAGAAAAAGATCATCCCTGGTCCGTCCGTCCGTCCGTCCGTCCGTCCGTCCGTCCCTCCCTCCTTCCTTCCTTCCGTCCGTCCCTCCCTCCCTCCCTCCCTCCTTCCTTCCTTCCCTCCCTCCCTTCCTTCCTTCCTTCCTTCCTTCCTTCCTTCCTTCCTTCCTTCCTTCCTTCCTTCCTTCCTTCCTTCCTTCCTCCCTCCCTCCCTCCCTCCTTCCCTTCCTTCCTTCCTTCCGAAGTATTTGTATATCATCGTTGCGGAAGTATCTGTTCATTTCTTCTCCCACTTTTTTTTTGGGGGGGGGTTTGGGCCACACCTGGTGGTGCTCAGGGGTTACTCCTGGCTATCTGCTCAGAAATAGCTCTTGGCAGGCACAGGGGACCATATGACACGCTGGGATTTGAACCAACCACCTTAGGTACTACTGGGTTGGCTGTTTGCAAGGCAATTGCCACTGTGCTATCTCTCCGGCCCCTCCCACTTTTTTAATGGGATCAGATATTTTTTTCTTGTTATGTTATGTCAGTATCTTGTATATCTTAGATTTAAGGCCCCCCCAAAAGATTTAAGCCCCTTATCTGATGGATATTAAGTGAATAGTTTCTCCCATTCTTTGGGTGGCTTTTGTATCCTAGTCACTATTTCCTTTGAGGTACAGAAGCTTCTCAGCTTAATATAGTCCCATTTGTTTATTTCTGTTTCCACTTGTTTGGACAATGCTGTTTTCTCCTTGAAGATGCCTTTGGTCTCAGTGTCATGGAGTGTTTAACCTACGTGCTTGTCTATATACCTTATGGTTCCAGGTCTGATATCAAGGTCTTTAATCCATTTGGATTTGACCTTTGTGCATGGTGTTAGATGGAGATCCAAGTTTTTCTTTTGCATTTGGCTGACCATTTGTCCGAACACCACTTGTTGAAGAGGCCTTCCTTGTTCTATTTAGGATTTCTTGCTCCTTTATCAAAAATTAGGTGACGGTATGTTTAGGGAACATTCTCTGATTACTCAAGTCTGTTCCATTGATCTGAGATTTGTTCTTTATTCCAGTGCCATGCTGTTTTAATAATTATTGCTTTATAATACAATTTAAAGTTGGGGAAAGTAAGACTTCCCCTCTTCTTTTTTTCTGAAGCCTGCGTAGCTATTTGGGGAGTATATTGTTCCAAATGAATTGTGTGAGTGTTTGATCCACTTCTTAAAGTATGTCATGGGTATCCTTAGAGAAATTGTATTAAATGTATACAGTGCTTTGGGAGTATTGCTGTTTTAATGATGTTAATCCTCCCAATCCATGAACAGGGTAAGTGTCTCCATTTCCTTGTATCATCTTTTATTTCTTGAAGCAGTGTTTTATAGTTTTGTTTGTATAGGTCCTACACCTCTTTAGTTGACTTCAGGGTATTGAAGTTTCTGTGACATTATTGTGAATGGGATTGTGTTTTTGATGTCCATTTCTTCTTTATCATTATTTGTTTATAAGAAGGCCATTGTTTTTTGCATGTTAATTTTGTAGCCTGCCACTTTGCTATATGAATGTATTATTTTTAGAAGCTTTTTACTAGTCTTTAGGGTTTTATAAATATATAAAATATAAATATATTTTATAAATATATAGTATGTCATCTGCAAACAGTGAGAGCTTGTCTGTTGTGTCAAATAAATAACGATGGGGCTGGATGGCGATGGATGGAGAGATTCTTCTCTCTGCCACCCCAGACCACGTGGCTCTGCAACCCCATTTAGCCGGCGAGTTCCAGGCCCAGGTGAAAGTCAAAATCACTCACTCACAGGCAGGCGTCAGGAAGCATTAATTTTATTCATGCCCTATCCACCACATGTGTGTGGCCTACTCATAACCTTTCAAGCATTCAGCCATTCTAGGCTAGCCCTGCGTCTTAACTCACTTCAGCCATCTTCAGGGCCAAAGGAAACGGCCAAAAGGGCCCGAATTCCCTCGGTCCCATCCTTATCTACCTTTTCCAAGACCCCTCCCAGGAATGGGAGGTCTTGCAGGTAAGGTCACACCTATTATCCGGTTCCCAAGACCCCTCCCAGAAATGGGTGGGTCTCAGGTACACCACACTTGTCTTCTTCCTTTCCTATCTGGATGCCCTTAATATCTTTTTCTTGACTAATTGCTTTGGCAAGTACTTCCAGTACTGTGTTAAATAGGAGTCGTGAGAGGAGGCAGCCTTATCTTATATTAGATTTTAGAGGAAAGGCCTATAGTTTGTCTCTATTGAGTATGATTTTTTCCATGGGCTTGAGGTAAATGGCCTTGACTATATTGGGAAAAGTTCCTTCCACTCCCATCTTGTTGAGAATGGGTGTTCGTCTTTATCAAATGCTTTCTCTGCATCTATTGATATGATCAAATGGTTTTTATTTTTTCTTTCGCTGATATGGTATATTATATTGACTGATTTACATATATTAAGCCATCCTTTCATCTCTGGAATGAAACCTACTTGGTCATGGAGTATGACCTTATTGATGAGGCATTGGATCCTATTTGTTAGGATTTTGTTGAGGATCTTTACATTTGTGTTCATCAAGGATATTGGTATGTAGTTTGCATCTCTGTCTATGTTGTGATATTAGCTTCATAAAAACTATTTGGGAGTGTTTCTTTTTCTTCTATTTCCTGAAAGAGCCTGAAAAGGATTGGTAGAAGGTTCTCATGAACAGTTTGAAGGAATTCATTAGTAAATCCATCTGGGTATGGCTTTTGGTTTTTGGGAAGATTTTTTCTTTTTTTTCTTTTAAATAATTTATTTTTAATTGTGAGAACAAAGATGCAAAGAAAGAGGACAAGGTAAAGTTACATTGCAAGGACAATCACCCATAAACAGAATTCTTAAAAGAAAACCCCTTGCTGATACCTTAATTTTGAACTTTCAGCCAAAGAACATTAAGAAAAGTAAAATAGAACCCATGTACAATTACTTTGTCCCTTAAGTCACCAGATTATAGTACATTATAACATTTCTTAGTGATACACAAAGCAATCTAAGGCCACAAAACTTATGTAACTCCTTAAACTTTGAAGGCATAGTATTTTCTTACATTTCCTTGCATATGCATATTAGTTTAAGTTAACCTCAAAAGTTTAAGTGGAAAAAAAAGTTTAAGTGGGATTTTTTTAAGGATTAGAGTCAAAGGAGCACCGTAAAAACGATGTTAGAGTTGCAGTTTTTGTTTGCATAGGCCCACCAAAATATGAGGGACATGGAAAGGAAAAGCCTTGGCCTAAATACAAGGAGACCCTACCCCTGAAGTTTCCTAGCAGAAGACCAACTCTAGTCTCCAGGCAACTAGTCTGTCCAATCCAAGTCATTGTCTGTAGTGCCAATACATTTTTATTTTTCACACAGTCTCTGTTGTTGGTATCATGTTTCTGTAGTAAAGATCCTGGTATCTGCATATCCTAAATTGAAGTCAGGATGGTGTAGAGCATCCTCTAGTTTCACATCACAATAAAAGGGCAATGCAGAGAGCTCTGTCCTGTAAGGAGGTCGTTGTTGTCAAGTCTTCTTAGTGTTGAGGGAAGGCTCTTTTGGGAAGGTCAATGTCAGAGCACCAGTAGGGTCTTCCCTGGTAGAGGATTGCTTCCAGATGATGTTATAAATGACCTTGGATGTTTCATAGTTAGCTTCCCTGGTTCAGGGGTGAATGGAGAATGCCCATTCTTCTGAGGTCTGTGCCAGGTCATTATGTCAATTTTCAGGGTGTAAGGACCCATTGCTCTACAAGATTTCTGTGTTCCTACCTCTATTCGATAAGAACTTATTTGTATGTATAGTATTCTCCCATTTTAATGTGCCTATGCAAACAAGGAACAATGCCATGTGGCATTATAGGCCCATATGGGGGCTACAAGAACAAGTCAAAAATCCCCATGACATGGTTAAACATAATCATTAAACTGAGGGACTCCTTCACCAAATATTCCATATTGAACAGCTCACAGAGAGAAGATAAGACAAAAATTGGGGAAAATCTTCACTGTATAAGGGAATATTTAGTAAGAGTTATAGCTGTCAAAGAAAATAGACATAAAATCTTCAAAAGCCATACATGTCCATTTTAAGTCTTTTAAAATAGTTGGGGGTTGTTAAATCCAGTGCACCAATTTGGTGTGTGATTAGGACAGTGAAGTACTGAAGTTACAAAGGGTAAATGGGTTGTACTGATGGTTGAGGGTGATAAAGTTAAGGAGTGAAAATGAGCTTTAAAGGGGTGTGCGAAAGGCAGAATACCAGATGGACATTCTACATACACAAAACATAACATAAGATAGGATATACTATTAAAATATACGGTGCCCCCGCGCGGTTTTGAACATGTAGATTGGGAAGAAATTGCACTAGAGCTACCCTCCAGATCAAGAAAGAATTCGGAAGAGAACCAGAAGCCAGGATCTACCTGTCCTCCTCCCTGTGCCCTTCCCCCCTCTTCACTGGGGGAAGGGCGGGGAAAGCTTGGGACCCCCTCCAGGAGGGACCACCCGACACCCACCTTGTCTGGCCACCTGGGCTGCCACCCCAGGAAGGTCTGGAGGCCGGGGGGCAGGAGATGGCACAGCTGGGTCCTACCAAGGCTCCCAGCATGCCCAAGCTAGGGAGAGAGCCTTCGGCCTGGGGACTCCCCAGACCCCATGCTAGCTAGAGCTTGTATGGCCACCTGGGCTGCCACCCCAGAAAGGCCTGGAGGCTGGGGGGCAGGAGAGGAGACGGCTGGGCCTACCAAGGCTCCCAGCACACCCATTTTGGGAAGATTTTTGATTACCATTTTAATTTCCTCAGTAGTGATGGGTTTGTTTAGATATGTTAGATCATCCTGGTTCAACCGTAGAAGATTATAAGAGTCCAAGAATGTATTCATTTCTTCCAGGTTCTCATGTTTTGTGGCAGAGTTTCTCAAAGTAGTCTTGATTACCCTTTGAATCTCTGTAGTATCTATAGTGATCTCCCCCCTTCCTTTTCTAATTCAGTTTATTTAGTTTTTCTCTCAGTGAGTTTTGCTAGTGATTTATTGATCTTGTTTATTTTTTCAAAGAACTAACTTTTGCTTTCATTGATCTTTCTGATCTTTGGGTTTCCACTCCATTAATTTCTGCTTTAAGCTTTGTTATTTCCTTCTGTTGATCACTTTATACTTTTGTAAGCTGTGTCATTAAGTAATTTATGTAGCCCCCATCACTGGTTTCTTTGTATCTCTCTGTTTGTTTACAACTTGGTTTTACCCAAAACAGAGATTTTCCTATTTACCATTTTGTTTTACATTTCTCAAGCAAACCTGGGTGGACTGGCTCAGGATGGGTTTTCTGTTCTTCCTCCTCCACCCAGGGGTGGTCTCTGTACTCAATAAAAACTGCAGTTCTTACAGACAACTTGCTTTTTTGAGTCAGAAAGCTACCTGGCCACATGTGTTTCACCTTGAACCTGGTTTGGATTATTTCCTGTGGTGGTCATTATTCCAGATCCGCTTTCCCATGGGTGGAGAGATACAGCATTTGGGGCCTCAAAGTCACACAAAAATGGGAAGCCTGAGAAGGCCCTGAGTTTGGCCTAGCTGCATTATGCCAAGGCTCCTGCCTTTGGTTCCCTGGCTTGCCTTAACAACAGTCTGTCCTTCACCAGATCCCAGTTTCCTCCTCAAGGAGTTCTGTTATCTCTCTGACAGGATAATTTTACCCTCCCTAGGGCCCCTTCCCCAACCCAAGGAGTTCCTAGTAAATATTGGATAAAATTCTGGAATCTTTGGAGCAGGAAGCCTTTGAAGTGCAAATGACAACTGTGATGAATTTAATAGCAATCCAGCACAGCTGAGGTTCACCTCTGGCTAATGGCAAACTTCTACCTTCTCTCTGAAGGTATTTATTTTCTCACTGCCTTTCTCCCTACTTTATGGACCTGGAGGGAATATACAGTTAGGAGTCACGAATCCTTTTGAGCTTTTTGACTAAGATCTTGTTGGTGCTGTTTTTGAGGCTCATCTTCAAGGACAGAATGAGAATGGATGAGATCCCAGTGACCCCTGCATGCTGCCCACAGCATGAATTGGGACTGTATCTGTCATAATCTGGCCCAGAAAATTACCCAAATGTCTCAGGGCTTTAGGACTTCGTTCCTTCTATCATTGCAACCTGCAAGTCATGAGGATATAGATGGCCCCCATCATAAGCTTTAACAGATGCACAATTAACAAAATCGTGCTGATGAATTTACTTAAGGACTGCATGTTAGTAAGTCCCTTTTGGATAATAGTTCAACAAAATAGATGAGCTTTCATAGCCATAATTATTCTGGCCCATTTATATTGAGTCTATTGAGTCTGGTCTCAGAGAAATGTTAATACTGACTTTCATCAACAGAAACTGCTTTTATCCTTATGTCTGTTCCTAAGCTGTATCCATTTGTCATAATCTTTCATCATGTGCTAAGCACAAGCAGGAGTTGAAGCATCTTTTCTCTTTTACCATAAAAATTGCTGCCCCAGTGACATTTAAAATCCAAATTATGCAGCCAGCCACCTTCACAACAGTGTTAATGAGCAGAGGGGAAGGTGGGAGTGATTATGCTCCTTTCTTCAGAGCCTGGCAGGGTCCAGGCAAGTGCTCTGGGCAACCCTAATTGTCCTCCCCAAGGACATTTGTGCAGGTTAATAGCCACCAGGAAGGGCAGGCTCTGTGTGTTAGGGAGGCTCTGGAGCCAGCTTCCCGTCCTGACTCCTGCTGCTGTACCTCTCTTGGAAGCCACATCACGAGAGCAGTGTGGTTAAGGAGTCTATTGGCCTTTAAAAAAAGGTGACAAGCCATGAGAAGGTGGAAGGACACAGATACTTGGCAGTTACCTTTAACCACCAACCAGGAGTTGGGCAATTCAGCCACTTCTGAACTTTGTTTCCTTCTTAGTAGAACAGTTTTATTGTCCCCATTCCTTTTTATTTTATTGTGATTTGGAATAAATAGAGTAGTGGGCATTGGGAGTGGCACAGTATGGTCAATGGATGGTTAACAGCATTAGCTATTCTTTTTATTCTGAGTGTGGCTGCTTCTGTGGTTTAATTTCAGGGCCTTGTTAGGAAGGCTCCTATTTCAAAGCATCTGTCAACCTACCTTAGACGCAGGGGTCCTCAAACTTTTTAAACAGGGGGCCAGTTCACTGTCCCTCAGACCATTGGAGGGTCTGACTATAGTAAAAACAAAACTTATGAACAAATTCTTATGCACACTGCATATATCTTATTTTGCAATGAAGAAACAAAACAGATACAAATACAATATGTGGCCTGCGGGCCATAGTTTGACGACCACTGCTAGAGATTCATTCATTCTCTTGGATTTTGAAGGCTTTGGTCTTTAAGAATCTCTTATTTAGATATAAGCTCAAGGATGTGTGACTTAGTAAGCTGTTGTCAGTTAACACCTTAAGTGGGATTTCTTGCCAGTTAGTTGAGAAAAGGTTGGTATTTGGAGTGGTGGTGGTGGTGGTGGAGAGGGGAGCATACAGAGGATTCACTATGGAAGGGAGCCTTGAGAAGCCAGCTGAGGGTTTTCCAGAGTGTGGGGTTTCCTTTCGGGCTGACCAAGGTTTACCGGCCTCTCTTGCTTCTTGATCTTTCTTTCTTACACAGGAAGAGAGAGGGAAGTTGTATTTTCTGTGGGACTAGTCCACACGAGTTCTCAGGGAAGGAGGGTCTGGTAGCAGATATGCTAAGGTTGTCTTATTGCTCCCACTTCACTCCCATAGCACTGAGGACATGACTCATAGGAACAGAAATGTAGACTTGAGTCATAATCTGTCCTGGACTTTGATCCAGGCAGACCTTGACTTCAGTCTCTGCTCTACTATTCTCAGCATGTGATTTAACCACATCCCACTGCTCTGCTCATCTGTAAAATGGGAATTAAAGTTTATGCTCATAAGGGGAACTTGGATGAATTGTGAAGTTTAGAAGGCCCCTTTGCCCACAACTGATCATATGGTGAGGACTTAATAAACTGGTCATGGGCCCAGAGAGATAGCACAGCGGCGTTTGACTTGCAAGCAGCCAATACAGGACCAAAGGTGGTTGGTTCGAATCCTGGTGTCCCACATGGTCCCCTGTGCCTGCCAGGAGCTATTTCTGAGCAGACAGCCAGGAATAACCCCTGAGCAACGCCGGGTGTGACCCAAAAAAACAAAACAAAACAAAAAAACTGGTCATTACAACTTTATCCCCATGATGCTAGTTTTTTTTTTTTTTTTTTTCAAAACCTTTTCTGGAAATTCCCTTTGAACTAACTTTCTTTTTTTTTTTTTTTTTTGTTTTTGTTTTTTTTTGGTTTTTGGGCCACACCCGTTTGACGCTCAGGGGTTACTCCTGGCTATGTGCTCAGAAATCGCCCCTGGCTTGGGGGGACCATATGGGACGCCGGGGGATCGAACCGCGGTCCGTTCCTTGGCTAGCGCTTGTAAGGCAGACACCTTACCTCTAGCGCCACCTTCCCGGCCCCGAACTAACTTTCTAATTTATTCCTATGACTGAACTTTCCCTTAGGAGCGGATATAATTTAGGCAGAGTCCAAAATCACTCAAAAGCAGACTTGTTGAACAAGGTGAGCTGATCAATAGGAGAGCAGCACTTTTGTATCACTCCAACTAAAAATTGAAGAGTGCTATAAAATGTGGGGGAGGGTTGTGTGTGTAGCTTAAAATTTAACTCAGAGATGGACAAGGACGACTGGAGAGATAGAATAGTGGATAGGGCACTACCTTGCACAAGGCCAACCTGGGTGAAGCAGACACCTTATGGCCCAGTCCCAGGGGATTGGGCAGATATGGGTCTGGAAGCAAACACTGACACGAAATAATCCACACACAGTGTGGATTAAAGAGGTTCAGGGACTTCCACTGCAAGCCTTCTGTCACTAGCCCTAAAACAAGCAAACAAAATGTTCAGTAGTGGAAAACCAAAACCATAAACAGTATCTCCCTGAGACCCACACGTGCAGGTTTAATTGGAAACCCAAAGACCATACCCAGGAGAGGAGAACAGGTGATTTTTGGCACCAGTTCAAAGGTGCTTCCATTCAATGAGTGACAAGCACCAACAAAAGTAATTAACCTGAATAGAGTGAAGACTTTATTCTAAGACCTGGCATCCCATATATTCCCCCCAAGCACTACTGGGAGGCATTTCTGACCAAGAGCCAAGAGGTGTGTCCCCTTATGTCTCCAAAAAAGATGAGCAGAGAAAATGACTCAAAAGGCTGGAGTATTTGCTCTGCTTTCAGGAACTCCTGGTTTCATCCCTGTTACCACATGGTCCCCGAGCACTGAGTCAGGAGTAGCCCCTTAGTATTTCTAGATATGACACCACCCAACAAATACAAATGACAAAGACATTGGTTCAGATGATATCAAGAGGAAGCAAAAACAAAAACTAAGCTAAAACCAAAACCGTTTTCCCCAGGATTGCCTTGAAATTGTTTTAAATTGCCTTCTTAGGCCTGAAGTATGGGCTCAGTGTTTCATCAATATCTCATCTTTCCTCCTGAGTTTCCTCTCTTTAACTCTGAAAGAAATTAGGAACCATTCCCAGCACCTAGTCAGAGGATGAACCCTAGCCCTGCCTAGTTTTAGAAGAGTGCTTTTCCCCCCCCCCAAGTTCTCCATTCTTACCTATTTCCACTTCCCTTGAGGATAAAGAGCTTGGTTGCTTGCCTACAGCCAGAAATTACCTGGCTATGGTTATACACGAAGGCTAGAGTTGCAGTTCAGAGACCACCAGTTCAGGCATCTTGATGTTCTAAAAATAAGAAAAATTGGCATGAAAGTGTGGATTTCTGTTTTCCTTTCAAGTTGAGAGTGGCAGCTGTGCTCTGGAGTCATGGGAGGAGGGCTATGACTCCGCAGGCTATGACTCCCCATGGTTATACACCTGCTCCCCCACACTCACATCCATCCCTGTCTGGCCCCTGGGGGGCATGTTACCCCCTACATTTCAGAGATCAGCTTTATTGACAGTCTCTGGTTCCACCCTCTAGTGTATTGTTGCTTGTGACAGAAGCTGACCAGCAATCTGTAATGGAGCACTGGGCTCCAGGGACAGCTCTGGAATGTGGGACTGGTGCTTGGCTTCCAGCATTCATGTCTACTATGGGCTTGCTGAAGTTCCAAGACATCCTTGCCTGTGTGAAAATGTCTCTCCTTTATTCCTTTGATCAGCAGTCGAATATTAAGCCTGTGCCACGCCTGGGACCAAGTGGAAAACCCAAGAAACTAGACCACTAGAAGAAAGTGTGGAATCAGTTGCCCACTAACAGTCTGTTTTCTCTGGAGTCTCTCAGACACATTTACTCTGGTTATAATTTCTGTTTGAACTTCCATTTGTTTTCACCTTGAGGTAAAAGTGTAGGAGAGGGTTGAGGGGCCTGGTTACACAGGTGACCACAACCCCTGAAGGATGCCATTTTGTGTCATCACTGTGGCATGTCACCACACAGAACCATGCTACTGGTGATTGATTTTATAAGGAACAGGAGTGATGGCTGCTAGGTATCCAGGATTAGTGGTTGCCAAGGTAGTAAGTAACTCAAATCTAATTCTCAGCTGATATTGTTATTATTTCCATTTTATGCATATTGAAATGGAGGCTAGGAAATGTAAGTATCTTGCCCAGAATCTCAAGAAGCCGGATTCAGACATTGTATTCTCTGATGCAGAGCCTGAGCTCTTAACGACCATGCTGCAGTCAGTCCCTCTCATTACTCGTGACATGATTTGAGAGCTGCTTCTTGCCCAAAATATTTTCCCTACCAGCCCTTAACAAGGTTAGAAATTCTCCGGAATGAATTCCATGTCTTTATTTCTTGTTAAAATGTATAAATCCGTGGAGGGGCTTTACATCGTCATCAACACCTTAACCTTTCCTCTGACAGCCAATTAAAGATCAGACCCTAAGGACCAGGCAGGTGGGGGCTCCTGTCTGAAACTGGGGCCCTGCTGGAAAGAGAGACAGCTTTGCCTCCCAGGCTGGAATAGAATTGTGGGGAAAGAAAAACGAGATCTACACCCAATTTCTAGCTGAGGTTTGGACTCATGGGAGGAATGCATGAACTGGTTTGACTATTCCAAGGGGAAGAATTGTGAGGTGGGAATGATAGGAGGACTGAAGTAGTCGCCCTAAGTACTAGTTTGGAATCCTCCTTAGCCCCCCCCCTCTGTTATTTCCAGTGCTGTGTAACCTTTTATTTCCAAATTCCCCAGAAATTACTGCTTTTATGCAATAATAAGTTTAAAAATGGGAGAGGAAAAATGGGAAGAAACAAGATGAATAATACTTCATATTTATCTTGCTTATCTACCTCCTGAGCTCAGAGTGCTTCACAGACATCATCTCATTTATCCTTATGTTCTCATTGGGTGGATAAAGATTTGAGGAAGATGTTTCCAGCCTGGGAATCTTCTTCTCTTAGACCGCAGGACTTCTTTCCAGGGATTAATTGAAAGGTCTCCAAAGAGCCATTTATGCCTTATAGACACTGTGGGGGCTTTTCGCTAGCCCTTATTTGGGCCATGCTGACCGCATAATATTTTGGGGTACAGCTGCCATCTTTTATATATTGCAAGATCACCTCATGCACCATATTTTCAACCCCAGGTGAGCGGGTCTGAAGCAGGATTGCGCGTGAAATACATAAAACCAGGCTGAGGGTGAAATACAGTTTGGCAATATTCTACCTCATAACAAGAGTAAGCTATCCTGAGCCAGTTCCACTCAGGTTTACATGTAAGACCATCTTTGTTTTGGGATAAACCAAGTAGTAAACAAGTAGATACAAAGAAACCAGAGATGGTCTTTGTTTTGGATAAAAAAAAAAGTGTAATCTAATAACTCCCTTTCTTTGTTCTAAAAATTGAGAGGGGCACATAAGTAGTGTTTTATTGTTCTCTGCAAGAGGCAAAACTTTAGATCAGACTTACAAAAGTGGTTGTTATTTTGCATAGGCACAGTAAAAGTTGGGAAATAAAAAGAAGAAGAAAAACTTTTAGCAACAAGTATTATGGTTAGTTTACTGTTGTAGCTAATTCCTAGAAAGAAGATGAAAAAAACTACAGACCTACGTGGACTTTTCTTTAGAGAACCTTGACTTATCATAGTACACTATGAATTCTAAGAACAACCCTGAACACTACAACTTATTCTCTGCTTTGAACCATCTTGATGAAAATGAAAAGGGTCATTGCACAGCCGATTGTAAAAAGACCTTGAAGAAAGACTCTGGGAATAGACAATTTAGTATTCCTGGAGCCTGTAGTTGGTCTTATGGTACGATACTTTGTAAATAGGGACACCATGTTTTTTAGGTCAAAAGTTTTTTTTTTTTGGTGGGGGGCACACCCTGCAGTGCTCAGGGGTTACTTCTAGCTCTGCATTCAGAAATTACTCCTGGCAGACACTATATGGGGGACTATATGGGATTCTGGGAATTGAACCGGGGTTCATCCTGGGTTGGCCATGTGCAAGGCAAATGCCCTACTGCTATGCTATCACTCCGGCCCCTAGGTCAAAAGTTTTTCTTTCTATTTTTTCAACTTTTGCTGTGTTTATGCAAAATTATGCAAAACTCTTTATCTTTTAATTAGAGGCATTTGTCCTTCCCTTAGAAAATTTATTTTCGGGCCGGGCGGTGGCGCTAAAGGTAAGGTGTCTGCCTTGCCAGCGTTAGCCTAGGACGGACCGCGGTTCGATCCCCCGGTGTCCCATATGGTCCCCCAAGCCAGGAGCGACTTGAGTGCATAGCCAGGAGTAACCCCTGAGCGTTACCGGGTGTGGCCCAAAAACCAAAAAAAAAAAAAAAAAAAAAAAAAAAAAAAAAAGAAAATTTATTTTCCAGGGTCGGAGAGATAGCATGGAGGCAGGGTGTTTGCCTTGCATGCAGAAGGACGGTGGTTCCAATACCAGCATCCCATATGGTCCCCCAGGCCTGCCAGGAGTGATTTCTGAGTGTAGAGCCAGGAGTAACCCCTGAGCGCTGCCGGGTGTGACCCCCCCAAAAAACAAAAAACAAACAAAAAAAAAAGTTCATTTTCCTTGGAATGTGAATTATTTTATTTTACCTTATATTTCCCCATTGTTCTATAGTCACTTAGGGGAATGTTGGATTAATCAGATGCCACTCCACTCAGTATATGCCTTGTTTTTGGTTGGAAACATCTTTGAATGTAGCACCTTGGATTGGTGTTTAGACCACTTGTTCTCCACCCCAGGGTGCGGTCTGGTTCTTCCTAATAAAAATCCTGGGTCTCAGGAAAACACTCTCTTGCATCTCCAGCTTTCCCTGCTGGCCTACCTGCCTTAGGAGCGAAAGGCTTGCATATTGGAATTCCTGAACCTATTTCACCTCCTTCAGTGTGTGTGGATTATTTTTTTGCATTGGTGTTTGCTTCCAGACCCATGTCTTTCAGTATCATGGCTTTGGAGCTTGAGGCTTCGTTTTCAATACATCTGATTTTTTGTTTTGTTTTTTGCTTGTTTGTTTTGGACCATACCTTGCGGTGGTGCCAGGGCTTCATTCCTTTTGGTTGTATGCTCAAGGATTTTATCTGGTGGGACTTGGGAGTACCAGGAATCAAATTTGGGTTGGTCTCATGCAAGGCCAGTGTTGTACTTGCTGTACTATATAGCTCTGGTTATATACATCTGTATCTGTCATTTGAGGTCTTACTCTTCTATTTAGTTGCATTTTTCCTTTGTTAACTATTCTTTTTTATTGCAAATGTAATAGATGCAAGTTTTCTTTTCTTTTTTTCTACTTATTTATTTTTCTTTTTTCTTTTTCTATACATAGGAGTCCCGTGTTCAACCCCTGAGCCACTCCCCAGGCCCTAACAGGTCTGAATTTTAAGCATCAGAGTGGAATAACACATAATAAAGCCTCTTATTGTTGCTTTCTGTCAGCTGTTCTCCCCATTCCCTACCCTAGTCAGTGTGGAACCTTTGGGACTTTCTTCTAGTGGCATTTACTGCTCTCACCACACTCTTTTCGGGCTTATCTCAGGCTAACCTTATGAGAGCTCCCAGCGGGGCTGTTCCTGGAGGACAACAGAAGCACCCCAGCCATGTTCTGTTTCCTAGTTTCTCTGCTGGGGTGGCAGACACATGTTTTCTTTTTTTTTTTCTGAAGGAGTTTGCACTGACCAACCCAGAAAAGAGCATCACCAAAGAGTACGAGAGAAAGGAAACCAAAACAGAGGAAGAGCTGGAACCTGAGGTCCTGGAGGTGTTTCATCCGACGCATGAGTGGCAGGTCCTGCAGCCAGGTATCCAGCCCAGACTGTTCCCCTGAAACATGTGGCTTCTGTTCCTACAGAACTGCAATGTGTGTGTGTGTGTGTGTGTGTGTGTATGTGTGTGTGTGTGTGTGTGTGTACAGTGTGGTGGCTGTTCTGTAGTACCCAAGGGCCTGCATTCTCCAACAGAACAGTGATTGCTGGATTCCAGTGTCCCAGAAGGCAGGCAGGTGGTGGGTGAACGAGATTTCTTGAGTAAGTGATTGAAAACTTTCTTTCCTTGCACTTCTGAGGCACAGGAGAGGCAATGACATGTGCCTCACTCTGCAAATGCTATTTTGGGCTCTGCTACTCGGCTCAGTGCTGCTGAAATATTGTTCACGGGAGAGTCCTGAGCACCAGTGTGGGGCAGGCATGTTCTGCTGAAGGAGTTTGTGCTAAGAAGCAGGGCTGGGCCTGGCCTGGTTTTTATATCCAGTTTTCTCAGAAGGAATAACTTTCTCACCTTTCCAGGAGCCTGGTCCAAGAGCTTGAAGTAACTAATCATGGGCATTTATAGTACCTTATTTGGGTGCTTTATTGTGTGTAGTTTTCTCAATAAAGAACTATTATGACTACAATTTTTGGGAGGCCCCTAGGCATTGCTCAGGAAGTCTAGGAGCATCACCAGTGATTTGTAGTCACCTGGGTCAAGAATGGTACTGCTCTAGCTTTCCAGAGCCAGGGATACTTAGGCCATTCTGGCAGTGATAGAGGCCTCCAGAGCCATCATCAGTGGTGCTTGGATGTTTGCAGGGTTTCACATGCTCAGGGCACTATGGACCTGGGTCTAGTGCATGCCAGGCCAGTACTTCTTGCCCCAGTACTACTTCTATTTTCAGATTAAAATATTGAGGCTTAGGGGCCGGAGAGATAGCAAGGAGGTAAGGCATTTGCCTTGCATGCAGAAGGATGTAGTTCGAATCCTGGCATCCCCTATGGTCCCTCGAGCCTTCCAGGAGCGATTTCTGAGAGTAGAGTCAGGAGTAACCCTGAATGTGTTGCTGAATGTGACCCAAAAGCCAAAAAAATATATCGAGGCTTGGCGCTTGGGCAATAATACAGTGGGTAGGGCATTTGCCTTGCACTTGCCAGCTTCAATTCCCAGCATCCAATATCACCAGGAGTGATTTCTGAGTGCAGAGCACGGAGTAATCCCTGAGAATTGCTGGATGTGGCCCTAAAACAAAACAAACAGAAAAAAAAGATTGAGGCTCAGAGGGCTTAGCAAGTTGACTTGTGTTCTTGAACATAGAGCCTGGGCTTCTTTTCTTTCTGTTTTTCTTTTAGTTCCAGCTATCCTTGACTGGTGCTCTCTGTGGTACCCCTTGGGCCTGTTCTCTCAGAAGTAGGTTATTTGCATTCTGTTCTTTGATGTGATGGGTGGTAAGCCCTCTCTCTGCCACAGTGTAGTTTCATGACCTCTCTGCCCATATCCAGCCTTGTATCTTCACTGTCCCTGGTTCTACTGTGCTGGCAGGATCAATGTTTGCTGTGTCAGCCACTTTCAGGTGGTAGCATTACTCCTGCTGGGCTTGCCTAATGATAGTTGCTGCCTCTGAAGAGTGATGATGTACCATGCACTAAGGAAATAGAGTCAGAGCTAATATAATTGGACTGAGGAAAGTTTTAGGAATGGAAGTACTGGGTGCAGCCAATCCAGCCTGTGGCTTTCTTCACCCATCTCCTCTGAAAACTGAGCCTTCTTGATTTCTGAAGATTAAAACTCTAGGGGCTTTGGGAGGGTATGAGAAATGACAGATGTGGACTGTCTTCTACAGTTCCATTTGGTTATAAGCTTTACCCACTCTTACCTAGGCAGGTAGCTGCCTGTTGGACACTGATGCCCTGCACATACATCTCTTTCCTTTAAAGTCATGATCTACAGAGTAGAAGAGTCTAAAAGTTCTGACCCTGGGCCCTAACCCAGCCCTTTGCTAATAGCTACACAGAAGAGCCCTTTTGTGTCCTTGAAGAGGAAGAGCCAGAGCTGGTGACAAGCACCTCCTGGAGAGTCAGAGCGCAGCACTGACCTTTACACTGAACTCCATGCCCTGTGAATAGCCCTCTTTCTGCCCTCTGCTCTCTCCAGAGACTTTTCAGTGTCTTCTGCCCCAAATGTCCTTGAAGCTGCCCCAAGTCTGGGTTATGGAGTCATGTAGAGACATTCAGGCCCCACAAGTTAAGCAACTTAGACTTAAGTTGTGCTGCCCATGCCCCAGAGTGTTGGTCTCCAAAGTAGGACTGCGGGGCTTGGTGAGCACCTGGTTCTGTCCTCAGGGTCTGATCTCGAGGTGATTCAGAGCCTGGCACTGTGGCATAAGTCAGGGCTGACAAGGCTCTCTCAGGTCCCTGAACAGGATTGGTATCTCTGTGTCTTTTAAGAAAGTTCTGCGGGCACACAGGAAATTGGTAGGAAATTGACATCTCAGTGGTCTGTGAAAGTACTTGGCACTTACCTTTAATAGAGTATAATTAATCCACTATATTCTAAATGCTAATTTTAAGTGGTAAATTTCTCCATTTCTGGCAGCTCTACAATTTGTGGAATTTTGTAGCAAGGAGGGATTTCAGGGAGTGTGCCCTAGGATGGAAGGAAACCGTGGGTAAGAAGGAGAGACTTCTTTGGTCATGAATATTCTCTTTACATAGGTCAAGCTATCATTGATTTGTTTTTGTTTTTAGTTGAGGAAACATTGCTCTATAACTTAAGTTTTATTATGTGACTGCAAACAAATTCTTTTATGTTTCCCATGCAGATTTTTCTTTTTTTTTTTTTTTATCTTTATTTAAACATCGTGATTACAAACATGATTATAGTTGTATGATTACAGTCATGTAAAGAGCACCCCCCTTCACCGGTGCAACATTCCCACCACCAATTTCCCAGATCTCCCTCCTCCCTACCCCCCTACACCTGTACTCGAGACAGGCTTTCTACTTCCCTCATTCATTCACATTTTATGATAGTTTTCAGTGTAGTCATCTCTGCAACTGCACTCATCACTCTATGTGATGAGCTGCATGTCCTGAGTTGCACCTACCAGCCCTCATCTCTCTTGTCTCTGAGATACTGTTAAAAATGTCCTTCATTTTTCTTAAAGCCCATAGATGAGTGAAACCATTCTGCGTCTTTCTCTCTCCCTCTGACTTACTTCACTCAGCATAATAGATTCCATGTACATCCATGTATTGGAAAATTTCATGACTTCATCTCTCCTGATGGCTGCATAGTATTCCATTGTGTATATGTACCACAGTTTCTTCAGCCACTCATCTGTTGAAGGGCATCTTGGTTGTTTCCAGAGTCTGGCTATTGTAAATAGCGCTGCAATGAATATAGGAGTAAGGAAGGGATTTTTGTATTGTATTTTTGTGTTTCTTGGGTATATTCCTAGGAGTGGTATAGCTGGATCGTATGGAAGCTCAATTTCCAGTTTGTGAAGGAATCTCCATATAGCTTTCCATAAAGGTTGTACTAGACGGCATTCCCACCAGCAGTGAAAAAGAGTTCCTTTCTCTCCACATCCCCGCCAGCACTGCTTGTTTTCCTTTTTTGTGATGTGTGCCAATCTCAGTGATAGAGATGCTGCCAAAAAAGAAAATTACAGACCAATATCCCTGATGAACACAGATGCAAAGATCCTCAACAAAATCCTGGCGAACAGGATCCAGTGCCTCATCAAGAAGATCATTCACTTTGATCAAGTAGGTTTCATCCCAGGAATGCAAGGATGGTTTAACATCCGTAAATCTATCAATATAATACACAACATAAACAACAACAAAAATAAAAATCACATGGTCATATCAATAGATGCAGAAAAAGCATTTGATAAGGTTCAACACCCATTCTTGATGAAAACTCTCAGCAAGATAGGAATAAAAGGAACCTTTCTCAATATAGTCAAAGCCATCTACCAGAAGCCAGTGGCAAATATTATCCTCAATGGAGAAAAACTAAAATCCTTTCCTCTAAATTCTGGTACAAGACAAGGCTGTCCTCTCTCACCACTCCTATTCAACATAGCACTGGAAGTACTTGCTATAGCGATTAGGCAAGAAAAAGATATCAAGGGAATCCAGATAGGAAAGGAAGAAGTCAAGCTCTCACTGTTTGCAGATGACATGATACTCTACTTAGAAAACCCTAAAGACTCTACCAAAAAGCTTCTAGAAATAATAGATTTGTATAGCAAAGTGGCAGGATACAAAATTAACACACAAAAATCAATGGCCTTTTTATACACTAATAATGATAGGGAAGAAATGGACATTAAGAGAACAATCCCATTCACATTAGTTCCACACAAACTCAAATATCTTGGAGTCAACCTGACTAAAGATGTGAAGGATCTATACAAAGAAAACTACAAAACACTGCTCCAAGAAATAAGAGAGGACATGCGGAAATGGAAACACATACCATGCTCATGGATTGGCAGGATCAACATCATTAAAATGGCAATACTTCCAAAAGCATTGTACAGATTTAACGCGATTCCTCTAAAGATACCCATGACATTTTTCAAAGAAGTGGATCAAATACTTCTGAAATTCATCTGGAACAACAAACAACCTCGAATAGCTAAAGCATGCAGATTTTTCTTGAGGGATCAGGAGGGGATTAGCAGAGCATGTTCTGCTTGTCAGGGACATCACATGAGGAGATGATGGACTCTTCGGACAATTGGCAAAATGGCTTGTTTATTTGGAGAGTCCCAGTTCCTCTGTTAACTCTGATTTCTGACGGGCCAACCTTAGCCCGGCTTTCTGCAAGGGCTCATGGAAAGGAATTGTGGAGGCTGTATTCTGGACTCATTTGCATTCATATTTCCAGGCTTTAGCAACACGAGTGACCAACCCCAGTCTTCCTGGGCATTCCCATCTGACCAGCTGAGACTTAGGTGCCAGTCTCTTGGCCCTGGAAAAGCAGCAGGTCATTCCTGAAGCCTGCCTGCCTGCCTCTGTTGTTATTACCAGCCTCCTCCCTGTCAGCCACTTGTTCCTGGAAGTGATTTTCCTGTCTCTCTTTCCTCTCTTTCTTCTGGTTTATTTTGGGATCTGTCTCACCTTACAGAGGCACAGCAAGCATTCAAGTGTAGATTCAGCATCAGCTGTTCACAAGCAAGCAGAGGAAAGCTGTTTGTTGGCAGGTCCTGTGGGTTCTGGGCAAGGAGCTCAGGAATTTTTCCTGGGTCTGAAGACCCCTGGAGCCCCAGGAATTTGTGCCTTTGTACTTATTTTAGAAAGCTTGTCTCAGCCAGATATGGTGGGTTCTCTGAATGATGTATTTTGGGAGCTCCCTTGTGTGCCCGTTACTGTGCTGGTGGGCAGAGATACAGGCAGTAACTCGTGTTTAACTGAGCACTGGCTGTGCTCATCTTCCTTTGAGTACAGGGACTGCAACTTTTTTCATTTTTATAGTAAAAATTGAGTTTGAAATAAAGGGCTTGATTTAAAAATCAGTAAGTAGTAAAGTCAGAATTCATACTTGAGCCTGAGCTCCTTACCATGGGATCACATTGGCTTGCTGGGTTGACATGGAGTGTGACCCTGCCTTCCACGAGTGTTTCGTAAGTGACACAGACATAGAAACACAACCAGAATATTTGGGATGGTGTAGTGGAAGTGCCTTGTGCTTAGAAGGCACAAAAGAGGGTGCAGGCAGTCCAGGACCTTTCCTTTCTGCCCAGGAGGTCAGTGTGTTCTGTTTTACGTTGTAAACATCCCATGGCACCACCCTCAGTTCTCTGTTTGAGCTTTGTGGATTTGGTGACGCTACTTAGAATCTCTGAATTTTTGTTTCCTTATTTGAATATAGAGAGGAAAATATTTCACAGATCTGGTATGAGACCGAAATAAGATTAACATATATAAAGCATTTCATACAAGGCCTGCCACATAGGTTATATTCAGCAAGGAGCTGTCATTGTTATTTACAAAGTAAAAAGCACTCTTTGTTGCCTCCCTTTGCCAGGGTCCCTGAAGAAGAGGTAGAGGTCAAGTAACAGCATGGATAGTCCCCCCTTTAGCCTTGCTGTGCTAACTCTTTTGTGGGCTCAAGGCAGTGGCAGAGCAGGGCCTCTGGCTGTCCTGAGTTGACTTCCAGGTGGCTGTGAGAGCTCTGAAATACTGACTGAAGCCAAAGGGCCCACTTGATAGGAGCATGCAGGAAGTTAGGGCAGGAGCACGTTCATGTGAGGGAGTTAGGAAAAAAAAGGAAAAAAATCCCAATCATCAACAACTGATGAGAGCAATCCAAGAATTATAGAGCCCCGGCCATCTGGTCAGATCATTTCAGATCTGCATGAGCAATAGGAGGGAATTGAATTTTTAAAACCTCATTTATAGTAAACCAACTTTTCTGTTCCAAAGACTGCAGAGAGTCTGATTCCCTGCAGGCCCTGGACAGCTGTCAGAAGAAGCGCCTGACTCCACTCTCTGCACTCTTATCTCCTGGAGGCCTTAATCCCTTAGAGCTTGGAAAGGATTGTAGCTTCTCTATTTACCAGCACTGGGTGGGCATCCAGAAATTCCATGCAGTTCTGATACTGTGTGCATGGTGTGAAGTATGGCTCTGAAAGTTTGAAGCCTCAGTTTCACTGATTCTACACCAGTCACAAACCCCAAGCTACCCAGACTTCTCACTGGGGACGCCCATGATACCCTTCCTCAGGCTCAAGACTTTGCCCAAACAGCTTAAAGAAATCAAGAAAACACATGTTTTTATCTTAGTGTAAAGAATACAACTCAGTAATAGTCAAATGGAAGAGATGCATAAGGTAAGGTATATGGAATGGATGGAGGAGTACAGGAGGTTAGGGGCCAGTGCTTCTGTGCCCTTTCTAGGAGTATCACCCTAAGCACTTTAATGTGTTCTTCAACCTAGAAGCTGTATAAACCACCTATCTTGGTGTGTGTGTGTGTGTGTGTGTGTGTGTGTGTGTGTGTGTGTGTGTGTGAATTGGGTCATACTAGATTGCGCCCAGGTCTTAGTCCTGGCTCTTTGCTATAGGATCACTCCTGCCAGTATTCAGGGGATCATAGGCAATGCTGAGGATTGAACCAGGGTCACTTGCTTGTAAACCAATCACCAAATCTGCTGTACTATCTCTCTGATCCTAACCCATAAAAATTCAGGGACTTTTATGAAGATTTTATTACATAAAATTGCTGATAGATGAAATCATTGGCCCCCTCCCTTCCTTGTATATTAGGGGACAAAATTAAAAGTGTTCAGTCCTCTGGGTCCAGAGAAAACACTGAAAGGGTTGAGAACATGCTTTGAATGCAAGAGCCCTGGAGGCCCAGGTTTGATTCCCAGCTCTGTATGGCCCCCTGGCATTGTCAGGAGCGATCCCCTGAGCACCATACTGAGAGTAACGCTAATGTACCATCAGGGAGTATTTGGCTCCAAAACATAAAATAAACAAACCAAACAAAAGTTCAACCCTACAATAATGACTTGTTCTTACTGATGTTGATCAGCACCCATCCTGAAGTCAACATATATGCCCAAACTTAGGAATGGTAATGGATATTCATATATGCATAGACTATATACAGCAGGCTGCAATAGTGGGAGACCTACCCGGCAAAGCCCTAACTCCTTCTACAGCCTCTTCAGCTCTGCGGTAGGTCAATAGGTGACCCACCCTGCTCTAGCCTGATGATATTTTCCTTTTGGTCATCTGGGGGAAAATGAACAGAGTCTGTCAGAACTCACTGTGAGGCCCGAGCTTGGTGGGCCAAGCAGGGATGCTGGTCAGAGGCAGTTCATCCCTCAATGCCTGTGGCTAGAGAGTCAGGACCAGGGCTTTTCTGGCAGTCCTCAGCAGGGGACCAGCTGCAACTGTCAGTCTTTCACTCTGTCTCAAAACTCCTCATGAGGAGGACTGCCCATGGTCTGCTGGCAGCAAGTCCCACATTCTCCTGGAGCAGCAGGGAGGGCAATGGCGGGAGGGCCAAGGTAATTTCCATGGCGGTCGCTGCCAAGGCCAAGGTGCCTCTGAGACTAGCTAGCTGAGCTTGGCATTGGCTCCTCAACACCTCTGCCCATGCTTTGGCCTTCCTTTCTGGATGGGAAAGGCCAGAGTTCAGTTTGTAGTCTTTGGATTTGGGAGTGATGAGGAGCAGCTGCTGGCTGTCTGCTTTCTAACAAGGGTTTGTATGCTTAATGTTCATCCATGCCCCTTATCCTCCCCTTCATCTGCTTCCACCCACCTGTTCTCTGGGAGCTTTAATAAAAAGCACTTAGCTGAGTAGCCAGGCCTTTCTCTCTCTCTCTCTCTCTCTCTCTCTCTCTCTCTCTCTCTCTTTCTCTTTCTCTCCCTTCTTCCTTTCTCTCTTCTCTCTCTCCCCTCTCTTTCTCCTCTCTCTCTCTCTCCTCTCTTCAAGAAGAGAGGAGAGAGAGAGAGAGGAGAGAGAGAGAGAGACCCAAGCTGACTGAAATGAGTACTGTACCTTAGAACTGGAGTTAGGGATAATGGAAAACTGGCAGCCCAAACTAGTTCTACCCCTCATGCCAGGTGTTGACTTTAGTTTAGAAAATCTCTGCAGCCCTGATTTTTCTCTTTCTTCTCTCTCTTTCTTCCAAATTGGCCTTGCCTTGCTAGCTGAGTCTGTCTTAGACCCTCTCCAAAGCTGGAACTGAAAGAACTGACAACAGCTCTCAGGGACTAGACTGGAGCTGGAATGAGAGCACCTGCAGAAATCTTAGTTTTATCACAGAGTGGAGGTCATAACTGGTGACCAACTTAAGGGGGGGGCAGTCTTTGGCAAGAGTGAGACATGGACAGCCAAGAAGCTTGAGAGGAGGAAACAGCATACACAAACATTTGAGAGGGACAGCTTGAACTCCCTGACTGGAGAGACATGGTGGAGTGGTGGAAGGGTGCCCTCTGTCAGAAATGACAAGGAGCTGGGGGTGGGGGAAAAAAAGAAATGACAAGGCAACAGAACTGAAGGTGTAGGAGCAAATGTAGAAGTTCTGAGTGAGGGGCCCGGAGAGATAGCTCAGCAGCGTTTGCCTTGCAAGTAGCCGATCCAGGACCAAAGGTGGTTGGTTCGAATCCCGGTGTCCCATATAGTCCCCCGTGCCTGCCAGGAGCTATTTCTGAGCAGATAGCCAGGAATAACCCCTGAGTGCCACTGGGTGTGGCCCAAAAACCAAAAAAAAAAAAAAAAAAAAAAAAAAGAAGTTCTGAGTGAAGTTGAGCCCCTCGGGGACTGGCTTCTAATGGGAGGCAAGCAAATGGAGTAGACAACACAGACTGATGGGTTTGAGAGTCAGTGGAAGAAAACGAAAATGGTGATTTCAGAGATGGCCACATCCAAATGTGTACTTAGGTCCTATTATCTTTAATGTTGCTATTATTCCTTTAATGTTGTTATTATTCCTTTAATGTTCTAGGTATAGTGCTCAGTGCTGGAGTGACCATGGCCGGCATGGTCAGAGAGTATGTCTACACTTAGGATGTAATGGAGGAACCTCTTTCCCCATGTCTGTCTGTACTTAGGATGTAAAAGACTCTACTTCCAGTATATACATATGAATATAACTGTGAAAACAGAGAAGAGGCCAAGAGACTTCCCTGAGGCAGGATTGAATGTAGAGTTTTTGAATATGTTGGAAGGTAGAGAGGAAAGGAATCAATGTTGACAGAGACATTTAAAATCCCAGAGAAAAGTGACAAGGACAGTATGGAGTGTCTTGGGTACTTTGATAGTAGTGAAAATGTAATAATATTGCACATAGAGATCATAAATATTAACGCTATTCTAACTATGTTACCTAAACTACAATTTAGAAAATGCCCGAGATGAGATCACTGAGGTAAGTTGTTGGCGGTGACAAATAAGAAATCTTGGCTTCCCAAATGTGAGGAGCATTGGAAACTAGAAAGCAGGCAAGCAGGCTATCGAGGCAATTGAGGAAGGCTTCATTTAGATGCCTTTGGTGTTCTGGGCCAAGCAGAGCACTTTAGAAGAGGAAGACTCTGAAATGCTTGAGGTATGGAAAGCTTAGAAAGAACCACCCCGGGAGGAGGGACACTTGGGACATTGGTGATGGGAATGTTGCACTGGTGAAGGGTCTTTTTTTTAAAAAAAAAAGAAAGAAAGAAAGAAAGAACCACCCTGGGAATGTGTTTAGGCAGTCAGGAGGCCAGAATTAAAAGTTGTCTGGACAAATTTGGTGATGGGTATTTCCCTGATTCAATGTTAATATGTACCTAAAATACTACTGTGAAAGATATGTAAGCTAATATGATCAAAATAAAAATGAAAAGAAAAAAAAAAGTTGTCTGGAACTAGGAAGGGTCTGGTTGCCATCTGACCTAATTTTGTGGTAGGCCAAGACTAGTAGACTCTTGGAATTCTGAGCCCTGGACAGTGGCTTCAGCAGTGCAAGAACTGGAGAGTGAGGAGGGATGGACAAATCACAGGGGGATATTTGGATGCCTTTGAAGTTGGTGAGACCTTTGGCTGATGTGGCGAGCTAAAAACTTCTGGAATTTTCATTTTGTGAAGATTGGCAACTTTGGGGACTGGATAGTACAGAAAGTTGGCACTTGCCTTCCATACGACAGGCCCTAGTTCAATCTTCAGCAAATGAATCGATTGCTGGTTTTGCTTTATTTTCCATAATATGCTCAAACCAGCAAAGATTGAGTTGTATTTTAATTTTCTTGAGTATAAGAGTAGTCTTTCTGGTTTGTCTAATGCATTTAAAAAAAGAGAACCATTTCTTTGGATTAAGTTTTCAGATTTGATTATCTGTGGCCACAATTAGTTTATCTGGGCAGAGGTGAATTTTTATGGAATAGTTATATGGTGTATTTTGTAAAGATCTTTTGCCTAGGAAAAATTACAAGCACCCTTGCCCCCTTTCCAGTAGTCCTTTAAATGTTGCATAAACGTCATCTTGTTAATTTCTATTCTGTCATCTTGGTTTTGCTAAGTCAGACTTTGGACAGAGGCTGGGGAGATTCTGTAGTATCAGCATCAAGGTGAAAGAAACTGCAGGACCATTAAAATACATTTGAGGGGCTGGAGCAATAGTACAGTGGTTAAGGGGCTGACCTGGGTTCAATCCCTAGCATTCTATATGGTCCTCTGAATTTACCAGGAATAATTCCTGAGTGTGGAGCCATAAATAACCCCTGAGCTCTGTTGGTTTGGCTCAGAAACCAACTGAACCCAAATCAAAAAAAAGTACTATTTGAGATCTTTGTGGAAAAAAATAATGTGAATTTTGGAGACCATTGACATTATGGGTGTGTGTATTGTTATTAACAGGATGCAGAATTAGCAGCTTCTAATTTAAGGGCACCCCAAAAAATGAAGGGGCTCCATCTTCATTTAGTTAGCTCTTGGGCATTATTATAGGGGTTTAATCCAGACTTTGCTAAACACAGTGGAATATAGGACCATGATTTAGGTGTATTAGCTAACTTTAATTCCACTGGGCTAGCTTGCACTGCAGATGGTGAGGAGACTGGAGAAATTGCTTCTTAAAGACCATTAGCTTCTTTACCTCCAGTATTTGATCAAAATAACTAGCTGATACTTTGGAGTTTTAGGCACAGAACCATAGATCTCAGAGGGGAGGCACTCTTTCTTGGATGAAGCTGACACTAACAAGAATAGCCAGATTTTAAATGTGTGATTTACAACGGTCCACTTTAGTGATAGGATTGTAGGGTATACTCTAGGACTGGAAGGGTTGGAGAAGGCAAAGGAAGGCTGAGTTTCTCTACTGGCCTCACCTGATCTTAGATAATGCATGTCTATGTAAGTCTTAGTTCTATAGTGACTCAATCTGAACAAAATGTTCTGCCTCTTTTTTTTTTTAAAGTGTGTTCAATCCTAGCCTCCTCATTTTCTTTCTACCTTCTTTCTTGCTATGCTTTAACTGTTTCTACCTGCAGCTAAGTGGCAGGTGGCAGGGATGGAGAGACATAGGTAGGGGTGTGTAGCTGGGGAAATATTTTCTCAGTTTCTCAGCATCAAAGAAATGACTTCCAAGCCAATCCTCCAGCCATGTATTTCGCTGATCATTCAGAATGAGAGGAAAAACACATTAGCATTGCCAGAAAGGGGATTTGGGGAAAATCAAGTCTGTGAAACTGAGTGATCTCAAGTCATAAGCATTAAAAACAAATCCTGGAGTGCCACTGGAGTTCTTCCCAGCTTGTCTCCTGCAGCCCTGTCCCTTGACACACCCCTGTGTGCTATTTGAAGGCATTCTGCCTGTCTTTCCCCCGAGACTGTTCTGAAAATCTGCCAGCTTGTGTAGCCCATCAGTGAATGTTTCTGGGCATGGTGTGGAAAAGAAGTAATCCTGAAGGATTTTTTTCACCCTTTTCCTCCTATGATTGCATTTTGTCTCTGTTCTCCAAATGTCCCTTGGAAAAAGAGTTCTCTTGAGCAGAGTACTGCTCTCTATTTCCTTTCACTCATCTGGGACTATGGGTACCCTGGAGAATCAGGGTATCTTCTGTGGCCTTAGGCTAGGAAAGTGCTGCTGGTTTAGAAAAATAAATTTCTGGTTTTTAGGGCAGAACTTGGGCATTAATGTGGGAAGAGTTTGTCTCCTTTGGAAAAAAAAAAGTCCCAGGTCTTGGATTTTCTTGCTTCAAAGAGGAATTCCTGCAATGAGGCTGGGCTGCCTTCAGGTCCTTGCTTGTTGTGGTTGTAGGATGGGAGCAGAGCACAGCCAAGTCTGTGTACCTGGGCTCTACTTGGACAGCCCATTTATCTGGGGTAAGTCACTCAGTTTCACCTAACAAAACACCCTGTGATAACTAGGAATAATAATAATATCAGCTTACTTGAGAAGGCGTTTTATTTTATTTCATTGTTTTATGGGTCACACGCAGCAGGTGCTCCTGGCTCTGCACTCAGAAAGTATTCCTGGCAGGCTCAGAGGACCATATGGGCTGCTGAGTATCAAACCTGGGTCTGCCACATGCAAGGCAAACACCCTACCAGCTGTACTCTCACTCTGGCCCTGAGAGGGCTGTTTTAGGGAGCCAGTGAAATGAGCACAGCACGTTTACAGTGGTGCTGGGTACACAGTAACAGATGCTTTGATTTCTGTTTTCAGAAACACTAGCAAACTTTATACAAATCCCAATGCAGGTGCAATAAAAACCACAATGAACTGGTGATCTTCAAATATGTTTGTGTCCAGAAAGACAAGGAAAACCCTGAGATATGCTATTAGGGATTGGATGAACCTGGGAAGATTTGACAACTAAATGCATTGCGGGCTCCTCTGGAAGAGAAATTAAGGCACTAGATGGAAAACTTGTGGAACCTGCATGGAGTCTACAATTGAGTTACCATTGTTGTATCAGCATTTGCTTGTTTTGGCCACTGTTCTTTGTTTTCATATTGGGTTGTTACAATCAGGGAAAACAGGTGAGGAGTGTGTGGCTACTTTACTTCTGTAACTCTACTGTAAGTCAAATTAATGTTTTTTAGAAATTTGCAACAAGTGACTGTCCACATAACTTTTAGATAAAAGAGAAACTGGCTAAGGTTGAATCAGGCACAGTAGATAGGTGTGATGTGACTCATCTCATCTTCCATGTCAGAGGGTAGACTCTTCAAGCCAGCTCCCTTGTCCTTGTATATCTGCTTTGGGCAAAGAATTAGTCTCCTAACAATAGAGAGACACACTGGGGTTGATCCTATTGTGCTGCTGTGCATCAAGTGAGCAGGATGTCCTCACTTGTCATTAGGATTCTGCAGGGCCTACAGAACGAGGCACTTGTCTTTGCTCCTTGAAATAGAAATAAAAATCTGCCTGTTTATCCCTCTGTCTAAACACCAATCACTATGGCAATATGTTGTGGATTGTGATGCCTACCCTCATGCTCTTGCTCACTGTTTGATCATCCAGAAGAAAGGAAAATAAGTTGGAACCCAGCTTTGCAGTAATTTGTTATCTTCTTGCCTGTTATAAGTGCCTTGTTCTGCTACAAAGCAGCTTAGCTTGCTCTTCTCAAGCCCTGAACAGGTACATATGCCTTTCTCATGACCGATGTGACCATCTCTGTTAGGCTAATCTCAGGGTTTGTGTAAGAAAGCTATTACATATTATCACTGGGAGATTGTGAGTCTTAGAGTGTATGGGGTTCCTGGGTCTTATTTTGTTTGGGGCTATGCCTGACAGTGCTCAGGGCTTATTCCTGGCTCTGTACTCAGTCAGGGACCATTACTGGTGAGCTCAGGAGACTGCATGGGGTGCTAGGAATCGAGCCCAGATTTACTTTGTGCAAGGCAAAGCGAGTCTTGTAGTTTTTAAAACTTTTTTATATTTTTGGTTTTTGGGCCACACCCAGTTCAGGGGTTACTCCTGGCTATTCACTCAGAAATTGTTCCTGGCTTGGGGGACCATATGGGACGCCAGGGGATCAAACCACAGTCTGTCCTGGGTCAGCCACGTGCAAGGCAAATGCCCTACTGCTGCACCATCGCTCCAGCCCAGAGTCTTGTAGTTTTTATAATTTCATTGAAGTCAGCTGTCAGGGTGGTTCTAGAAAGCATAAAGTCCATTGGAGCACACAACTTCCTCACAAGTATTTACCTTTCAGAAGCCTATATTTTCTAAGTTAAAAAAAAATCAATACTCAAAAATGCTCTTTGTATTTTAACTCAGTGGCTAAAGTGTACTGCTGTTTGCTATTGATTTACAAATTTTATTGTCAGACCCTTGGGATGCGTGTAGATTACTCAATAGTGTGATAAATGACTGGTCTTTGAATTATGTATTACATTATGGGGAGTTTATAAACCATATTTCTCTATGGTTATTTTAGGCATAAGACTAGTGAACTGTCATTTCTTTTTTAGTCACATGTGCCAAAAAAAAAAAAAAAGTGGGGGATGATGGTAGGAGGGAGCAGTGTCTGACTCAGGATTTAGCTGACTCAATTCTAACTCCCAACAAGACTGGTGAATGTGGAGGCACCTTGGGTATGGACTGGGGTGCCTGGGAATGAACATGTTCAGGTCCTGCTGTGCCTACCCCGTGCTCAGGTTTGAAACCTAATGGGAAGGATGACTGCCTGTGTCCCTTCTCCCCAACCTTGGTTCTTCTCCCCAACCTTGGTTCTGAAATGTAAGAAGTGTGTGTGTGGGGGGCAGAGTCCATGCTACACCCCAGGAGGCCTTCCACCTGCTGATCTCCCTCCCCCACAAGACCCCTTTGCTTATGGTGTGGCACTGCTCTTATAGAGATCATCAGTCTCGAAAGAGTAACTTTCTGTCTTATGACTATATGTCTCTGGTCAGAGAGAAATTGTCCCATGTTGGCTTCTGCCTTCTGATGGAAGTGCTTTCTTTCCCTAGGAAAGGGACTGTGCTTTGGGGGTAATGTCTGCCAGTGTGCCCCACCCCTTGTGGGACCAGAAGCCTGTGCTCAGGCATAGACTGGAGGAGTGACTGTTGGAGCGTGCACAATTGCCACCGGGGATGCCATCTGCCAGTGTCATGGCTTGAGCAGCCTGCCTCCGAGCTGGCCGCTGGGAGGGAGTGTATGCACTCCTGGGGCTGCATGCATTATGCACAGTCCATTCCCTAAATGAGCCTTCTAAGTGTATGTAGCTCCTTTCTACTCTGCTCTTGTATGGTCCGCCTCAGGGCACAGTTTAGAATCTCCTCTAATTATGCTGGAGAGCTCAGCTTCTAGTGTCTAGCATTTGGAGTTTCTGGTAATAGCTGGTTTTAGGGACTGAGGGATGGAGATCTAAAATTGCAGTGAGGAACTGATGTATGTTTGTTGGGAGATTTGCTTCTTACAGGGCAATGATCAACACTGTAGTGATTTAGTTTCATGACAGTGTTATTTTGACTCTGTCCAAACCACAGTCTAGTATTGCTGGCCTTCCTAGCTTCTGGAATGGACCCCAGGTAACGAGGAGGCTGCTGTGAAATTAGAATGGACTCTGCTCCCAGTGACAGACTCTTCCTTGCATATTGTCCCTGCTTCCTCACCTTCCCAGTCTGAGACAGAGATGTATTTGCACATGCTGCTTAGAAAGCATTTCTACCCCAACTCAGCCCTCGCCCACAGAGCCAGGTTTCTGCCATTTATCCAGTCAGCCTTGGCAGTAGGTGGTGCACATGGGAGCAAGTCTAGCTATCTCTGCCTGGCTGCCTAGATTGCTCTACCTCTCCGGTGGAGTCTGGTATTTCCAGTTTCTTTCTGCCACTTTCCTTTCTGAGCATGCTCTAGTTTCTGGAAGAAGTTCTAGGTACTGGCCAGGGAGATGAACTCACAGGTTAAAGCACACATGTCGGATGTGGGAAAGGGAGATGATGATTCAATTCTCTGTTACCACATTGCCCTCTGAACACCAAGCTGGAAGTGGTCCCTGAGCACTCCTGGGTGTAGCCCCCCAACTATACAAGCATAAAATAAAGAACCCCAGGTTTGAGGTGTTTGCATGCTTGCCTTTGGCCTATACTGTGCTCAGAAGTACTGTGAGAGGACAGCAGAATTCTCACTCCACTTCTGCTCAAGGGGCTTTGAATCTGTCATGGTATCATTGAATTCTTAGAATCACTGGAGGATACCTTAGTGAGGACATGTGATGTGGTGGAGAGACTTGCTAGTGATACCGGGCTTTCATTTGCCCTGGGGGAGTGCAGGCAAGGCATCCTCCATGATGAAGACTCAGTTAAACTTGCTGCTTCTCCCTCATTGCTAGAGAAGTCCAAAGAACCACAAACAAGAAGAAATCCATGGCCAGTGAGAACAACCAGCTCACTAAATAGCTAGATAACAAGAGAGAATAAGAATTGGTAGAGAATTCTGGCAGCCAGGCCTGCTCCAGGGTGGGTATCTCATCTGTTCCCCAGGGATTTTGCTGCTGCCTGAGACTTCTGTTCCTCTCTTGATCCAGCCACACCTCAAGGAAGAGAGGGTCCTGAGTGCTTGGTTAACACTCAGGCAAGGCTGGGCCAGAGCAGAAGTGACTTCCTTTTAGCCTACCCAAGGGGAAGCTGTAGGTTTGGGAACCCTCTTTCTTTCACCCAGTCAGGGTGGCTATATCTGGAGTTGAGCTTTTCTCTCGGACTTTGTGGCCTTCCTTCTCTTTTCTGATCTTGGCTAGCCAGCTGCTGGCATGTTCTGGTGCCTTCCTAGGTCTGCAGTACATAGGGCTTAGCAATGACAAAGTGTGTGATAAGGTTGCAGTTATTGAATGTCCTTTGAAATTAATTTTCAAACAGTCCTGAAGTGCCCCATGGAGACTCATCAAGGATCTTGGCTTCCCTTGAACTGTATGCCGGTGCTGACTTTCTTGTGCATTCCTGTGTTTCTTTATTTTAAATATGGTTGATAAATTGAGGGGAGGGAGTGGAGATTTACTTGGCTCTGCACCACCAGAAGTGCAGTGCTGCTAATTTCTCTCCTGGAGCTCTGTCTTTGAGATGAGGCTGGGTCCTCTGTGTCCATGTTCAGTGCCGCTGTGCTGCTGGACCCGCCTGGCAAAAATTAGGCTAATGTCTTCAACGACTGCATTAGCCACTGAAATGAGGTTCTAAATTGGAGGTACTACACCAAGTCTCTCTCCAAGGTATTGCCTTGTTCTGGCTTTTATTATTCAGATTCATTCTCTCAATGATTCTCTGCAGACTGCCAGGCTGGCGGATTCAGTGCTTAGGTGGGTGTGGTGGCTAGATCACCTTTTAAGACAGAGAAAAGAAAGAAAAGGGAGAAGGCTGGGGAACAAAACATGAATACTGTAGTACAATCAGCAGTCAGTTGGGTGAGCTTCTTAGCCAGCTAGTGCTTTGCCAGGAGAGGAAGGGACCAGACCTGAGATGGGTGACAGAAAGGAAAGGACCAGACTTGGGATGGGGTAACAGGGCAGCATGGGGTAGGGTGATGCCATCTTAGTGCTTCTGTGCAGAGACATTTCCTCTGTCCTTTTGTGTGTCAGCTCCTGCTGAAATCTAGGGAACCCAAGATCCACAAAGATGCTCTTAGTCCTCTAGTTTTACTAATTTTCTCTGTCTTGAGTAAGTTATGAGGGGCCGGCCCGGAGAGATAGCACAGCGGCATTTGCCTTGCAAGCAGCCGATCCAGGGCCAAAGGTGGTTGGTTCGAATCCCGGTGTCCCATATGGTCCCCCGTGCCTGCCAGGAGCTATTTCTGAGCAGACAGCCAGGAGTAACCCCTGAGCACCGCTGGGTGTGACCCAAAAACTAAAAAAAAAAAAAAAGTTATGAGGGGTTGGGGGTGCAATTAGAAAACTTGTTCTTTGTATTCTGGCATTTTGCTTAGGAAGTAGATGCCTTCTAGCAGTCATAAGTTTAGGGAGTTGAGAATTTGGCTCCTACGTATTTGTTTTTAAAATGGCTTTTCTTCCCCCTTGCTGACAAAGTAATACATTTCAAGGCGGAAAATTTGGAAAACAGAAAAGCACAAAGGGAAGCAACAACAACAACAACCCACCCAATGCCACTATCCAGATGTAAAGATAACACTGGCTTATGTTCTTCCGATTGTTTTCACAAAAGGACTGTTGTACAGTACATAATTTTTTGAGGCTGATACTTTCCCTTGAGATGTTAGGAGCTAAATTTTGCAGTTTTGAAAACTAGAATTCCCAGCCCATAATTAGGTATACAACAAACATTTTCCAGGTCTTGATATTTAAAATATTCATTTGATGCTACCAAATTGTATGTAATTGATTATTATTCTACATTTATGTTTACAACTTTCTGTTATTATAACTTTGGAGTTCTTAAAATTTTGTATAAATCTGCAATGAACATTGTTGTCTATATATGTGCTTTCTGTGTTTTTATTTAGATTTTTTAAAATTACTTTATTTAAACACCGAGGTTCTCAAGGTTATTCATAATACAGATGGCTTATTTTTCTCACAGTTAGAAAGTTTCGTGATTGAGTTTCAGTCATACAATTTATTACACCCTTCACGAGTTCACCTGCCACCAATATCCCCAGTTTCCCTTCTGACTTCCCCCTGTTTTCTCCCCTGCCTGCCTGCCTGTGTCAGACATCCCTTCTCTCTTAGACATTCTAGTTGCAATGTTGTTACTGAAAGGGTATTATGTATAACACTTTATCTACTTTCAACACCCAGTTCTTGTCCAATGTGATAATTTTCCATTATCATTGTCCTGTCTCTGTCCTAACTGTACTCCCCTGCTATTTGTGGCAAACTTCCTACCATGGACTGGTCCTCCTGGCCCTCATCTCTATTGTCTCTGGATATCATTACTATACTATCTTTTCTGTATATCCCACAAAGAATGTGATCATTCTATACCTATTCCCCTCTCCCAGTAACTCATTTTGTTCAGCATTATTCTCTCCATATCTATACATGTATAAGAAAATGTCATGACTTCATTTTTTCTAACAGCTGTGTTGTATTCCACTGTGTAGATGTACCATAATTTTTTTATCCACTCATCTGTTGTCAGGTACTTGGGTTGTTTCCAGAATCTGGCTATTGTAAATAGTGCTGTATTGAACATAGGAGTGCAGCGGGCTTTTCTGTACTGTGGTTTTGGGCTTCTAGGGTATATTTCTAAAATGCTTTTCAAAAAGACTGGACTTGTCAACATTCCCACCAGGAGTGAATGAGGGTTCTTTTTTCACTACATCCTCACCAGCACTGGTTGTTCTTGGTGGTTTTGTGTGTGTGTGTGTGTGTGTGTGTGTGTGTGCATATCTGACATGCTTGGACATTACTCCTGGTTCTATGCTTAGAAATTACTCCTGGCAGGTCTAAAGGACCATATGAAATGCCAGGAATCAATAAAATGATCAATAAACCAAGTCAGCCTTGTGCAAGACAAATGCCCTACTGCTGTGCTGTTGCTCTGGCCCCTCCTTGTTCTTTGTGATGTGTGCCAGTCTCTGTGGTGTACAATGCTATCTCATATTGTTTTGACTTGCATCTGTCTGATGATTAATGATGTGGAGCATTTTTTTCATGTTCCTTTTAGCCATCTGTATTTCTTCTTTGAGGAAATGTCTGTTCATCTCTCTTTCTCATTTTTGGATGGGGCTAGATTTATTTTTCTTGTTAAGTTCTACCAGTGCCTTTTATAACTTAAAACTTGTTAACCCCTTATTGGATGGGTATTGGGTGAATAGTTTTTTCCATTATGTGGACTCTTCTTTGATTTTTATTTGCCCAAATTTCAGCTAGAATAAACTTCTTTTTTGGTCTCTGATTTCTTGCATCATGTATGTATTTGAGCCTATCACTCATCAGATGCCTGGAATTTCCTTTCTCTCGGTATGTAGTTCTCCCTTTACCAGGAAGTTGGTGACACAGGACTCAGACTACCAAGCACAGAATACACATACTCATTGTTTTGTGCAATCTCTCAGATCTCCCTTCATCTTTAGTTTCTTTGGTGGTAAGCAGATACTGAGGGTATGCCCACTTGTGTCTGGTTCAGTGCTAGGTGAGCAGAGAGATACAAGTCCCTACCTTGTAGACTCTCAAGGAGCTACCATTGCCATAGCTAGAGAGAGTACAGCAGATAGGCAGTTTTGACTGTGTTGGGCCCAGGTTCACTCCCCATCAGAGAGAGGATAGTTTTTTCCTTTTTTGCTACCCCTACTCACCTAAAAGTAGGGGCCTTGTTAGAGGTGAGTTGTGCTCTACCTATGTGTTCACCCCCATATCAAGGGAAATAGGTAGTCACCATTGTTGCTATTTTCTTGTCAGACATTGTTCCTTTTGACGGCGAGGGCTGGTTTATGAGGGAAGGCTGCCCCCTCCTCCCAAATGCTGAAACTTGTGACTCAGGACTGACTGGTTATGCATAGCAGATATGGCATGTGTATGGATATGGGGACAAAGGAAACATGGGGCTTCTTGATCTGGAAAAGTAAAAGTGGTAAGGAAAAATGCGTTTAATCACAACTGTATAGTGAGCTTCTTTGTGCTAAGTCCTGAAAATTTGAATGGGTGAAGATAGTGGAATGCGATTAAACACATCCTAGTCTGTAGAACATGATAACACTGCTTAACCTCAAGGGGACTAAGTGTAGCACAAACTGCAGAAAATCTATCTGACAGAAAGAAGAGTGTAGGCATGGTCTTTGATATGGATAAACAATCTCTAGACTTAGAGATAGTATAGGGAGTATAACAAATGCCTTCCATATGGCTGCCCCATGTTCAATAACTCCCCACCCAATTCCATCAGAAATGATCCTTCAGGAGTAAGCTCTGAGCAACATCAGGTGCGGCCAAAAACTAAAAACAAAAACAAAGACAAACCTTAGAATAATGCACAGAGGGGAACTGTTCAGGGCCAGGAATGGAGAGACCATCTCTTTACTATGTTGTGCTTATGCTAAGGGCTTCCTCAGTCTTAGGTTTTTATGGAGGAGGTTTTGAGGGGGAAGAGTTGTATTGTCAGCACATTTTCAGGTCCGAGAAGTGGAGGGATGTTAGGTAAGAGATGGAGTGTGTCTGAGCACTGGGGTTAGCAGCATTTTTTTTTTCCAGTTTGTATCGCACTGTATTTTAAAACCCTATAGAGCACATTTCTCAAAGAATAGAGCTTCTCAACAACTAGAGATCTGAATAAAGTTATCAGGAGCAACTACACTGCGAGATTAAAAGATCATGCTCCTTTTTCTATTGTTTTCAGATTCTCTTGGCTTGAGCCCAAAGATGCTCTTCTATTTCACTTTTTTTTTTTTAATGTGCCATGCACATCGTGCCTGTAGAGCTTTCTAGACAATCACCTGACCCCATGGGGCTAGGATGCAGCCTGGGATTCCAATCCTTTAGAGGAGATAAGAAGGATACCTCACAGCCCCTTCTATTTTCTTGTCTCAAGGAAGAGGCCTCTCCCTTTGGAGTTGAACAAAATGTCCTTTTTTTAAAGACTATTCAGATATCACAGTTGGGTTCAATTATCTGCAGAAATAGACTTGTATAAAAGGAAAACTCACAAAGGAGAAATTTATACCAAATAACGGGCTACCTTTTTAAAAAGAAAATTTTTTTGCTTTATAAAGGCCATTCAGTTTAAAGTCTGAATGTCCCGGGAAACTGTTAAAAAAAAAAAAAAGAACCAAAAGAAAGGAAAGGAAAGGAAACCAAAGCACTTACAGGTTTTCTAATGTAAATCTGAAGTCTCCATGATCACAGCTCTTCACTGGCAAGGGTGTCTCTGCCATGACCTTTCTTACCTCCCTGCTGCCGCTCTCCTCTGGGCTGGTCAGACAAGGAGAAACTTGGCCTCTAAGCTGTTTGAAGTCCTTGCTTCTGTGTACCTGCTGCTGGCCTGGCTAGATGGCCTCAGGGCTCCCACAGATGATCCCTTCTGGTCCTGGTGTGAATCTTTTCTCCCACCTCTGGGAATGTAAAATTGCAGTTGTGTAACAAATGACTACAAATGTAGGGGGTTAGTAGCTTATCTCTCAGTGCATAAAGGCCAGAAGTCCAAGCACTGGTGACACTGCTTAGGAACTTACTGACTGAAACCAGAGTGTGCCAGCGTAACAGCGTTCATATTTGGAGGTTCTGGGAAGCAGCCTCCTTCCAAACTCATTTAGATTGGTGCTTTGGGGTTCTTAGAAACCAGACTTGTGGGTCAGAGGTTAAATGCAATTATAATTTTATTAGCTATTGTCAAATTCCTCCCCACTGGGGTCATCTGAGTTTCTAGCAGGAGGGCATTCAAGTGCCCATTTCCTATCACCTTACCTGGATACTTTTATGTATGTGTGTATATATATATATATATATATATATATATATATATATATATACACACACACACATATATATAATATATTATGTACACACATTTTTGGTCACTTTTATGGATTCCTATAGTAATTTTGTTTTACTTTTATCATATTCTGAGCAAAGGTCTCTTTGTTTTGTTTGTTTGTTTTTGGGTCACCCCTGGCAGCACTCAGGAGTTACTCCTGGCTCTATGCTCAGAAATCACACCTGGCAGGCTCGGGGGGGACCATATGGGATGCCAGGATTTGAACCACTGTCCTTCTGCATGCAAGGCAAATGCCCTACCTCCATGCTATCTCTCAGGCCCCTAAAGGCCCCTTTTTATATGGTTCATATAGGAACATTGCATTTCTTTTTGGAGAGATATTCATATCTTCAGTTATTTTTCCTGTTGCCTGTTGGTATTTTTCTTCTTTATTTTCTCCTTTATTTTGTTGTAATTATTTAAGTACCATGGATACAAAATTGTTCATGATCGAGTTTTAGTTATAGAATGTACACTACCCTTCACCAGTGCACATTTTCCACCAGGAATGTCCCCAGTTTCCCCTTTCTCTCCTTCTCTCTCTCTCTCTCTCTCTCTCTCTCTCTCTCTCTCTCTCTCTCTCTCTCTCCTACTGTGGTTTGCATTACTGTTAATGAAGGGGTACCACACATAACACTTTATCCTCTTTCAGCATCCCTCTTCTTTAATTTAATCTCTTTATTTTCTTTCTCTCTTTGACAGGGGTCTCATAAGGGATGTCAGGACTAGGTCCCTTTTCATCTTATGATATCATGGGGTAAGGTTAATGCTTCAGGCCAAAGAGAGAGTACAGGAGTAAAGAGGCTTGCATTGCTCATAATCAACCTCATTTGGAGCCCCCTCACTGCATATGGTCTCCCAAGCACTGCTAGGAGGGAATCCCGAAGCAGGGAGTCAGGAGTAGCATTTCAGCACTGCTGCGTAGGGCCATAACCAAAATGTTTCATGCATGCCGTAAGCACTTCATAAATCATCAAATCATTCTTGCACTATCCCACCTGCAAAACTATCCTGATCACACTGTGGAACTGGGGTCTGTGTTTGTGGCCTAGAGCTTGCCATGCTTTTTTAATCCACAGAGTCCTCTTCTGGCTCCCTTCTTTATTTCTAAAAATTCTTCCTATATTAAGAGCAGCAACATTTTATACATAATATTCAGAGGCAAATTGTTCTAAAATGTCATTTTTTTTTAACTTGGCTATATTTGAACATGTTAACCTTTTATTTTTGTTTTTGTTTTTGGGCCACACCCGGCGGTGCTCAGGGGTTACTCTTGGCTATCTGCTCAGAAATAGCACCTGGCAGGCACAGGGACCATATGGGACACCAGGATTTGAACCAACCACCTTAGGTCCTGGGTCGACTGCTTTTAAGGCAAACACCGCTGTGCTATCCTCCGGCCCCAGAACATGTTAACCTTTTACTATTCTTACTTATTAATTGTATTAAGATTTCTGTTATTAGTCATTATTATTTTTGTTATTCATTGGAACACCCTGGTTTTACCCAAAACAAAGAGTTCCCCAACTTCCTCTAAGCCCTTTGACTTGTAAAAGTTAACCTGGATAGGTACTTTTGTCTCTCACTCAACCCTCCCCCTCTGGGTTGAATTTGAACTGATCAATAAAAAGGTTTCAGTTTGGTGGGCCCAAAGAGACCTCGAGGAGAGAAGCCAACCATGATTTTCTCCCTATGACTGACTTGGTTTATTAATTCACTGCGGCTACCCTGCTTCAGACCTACTCACCCAGGTTGGAAATATGGTGTGGAATTTTTTATTTTTTTACATCTGGTACCCAAACAGGGACCCAAGGTCCCAAGAAGACCCCATCGATGGTGAGTGACTTGGCCCTTTGGTGGATAATCAACATGATGGCCCCCTTGAGCTGGACTGAATGTCTTTCATTGGAACAGTAGTGCACATGGTGCCCCTTCTGAATAGCTTCATGTTGCTCTAGTCCATCTATCTGCATTTCTTGCTATGGACTGTACCTTCTTTGGCTCCCTAGAGATTCTCCAGTGCACATTCCCCAAGAGGGGAGAGGTGCTTTCCCAGTGGTGACAGGTTCTCAATTAAAAGGCCTTTGCAGGGCTGATAATTTATCATTCACTACTGGCAATAAACCAGAGAAACCCCTATCTTCCAAGGATGATGAGTCTGATATTGCTTCTGCAGACACAGAGCCTGAGAATGGCTCAACCAGAGATACCTCTGCATCCCAAGCCTGTCAGGTGGATAAGCCAGTGCTGGTAATCCAAGTCCTGGGCACTGCCAAATAGTTTAATATCTGGAATGGTTATGGATTTATCGATGGCAATCACACCAAATAAACACAAATTGTTTACTGGACAGCTATTAAGAGAAATAATCCCAGGAAATTTCTCTGTAGCATTGGAGATGGGAGATTGTGGAGTTTGATGTTGTGAAAGGAGAGAGGAGTACAGAAGCTGTGAATGTATCTGGACCTGGCAGTGTGCCAGTGAAAGATAGCAGCTATGCTGCCAATTGATATAGGTTCTGCCAATTCATCCCCTGGCCTCGCTCAGGTGCTCCCACCACCCATGGTAGCAGAGGTCACCTCAGGAGGGGCAGAAGCAGGTAATGAAGAGGAGAGAGCTGAAGACTCTGGGTGGCATCCCAGATGCCTACGTCCACTTCCTTTCTTCTACCAAAGGTGTTTTGTCAGAGGACCTCAGCCCCCCCCCCTACAGGAGCTTATTGAGGTCACTGATGGGATATAAGCCAAAGAGACAGCTTCATTGGAGGGGTACCAGAAGCAGGGAGATGATCAGGTGCCCCCATGCAGATTCTGGCCCAGGTACTGAAGGCTTTTCTGTCTCAGGCGACCTTGGCAACCTAACACAGAGGGTGGTTCAAGCCCAGCCTAAGCCCAACTAAGGAGAAATTGCTTTCAGAACCTCTTGCAACTTTCTACTGGGTCAATCTCTTGATCCTATTTGCATCGGTCACTCTGTTGCTGGTTAAACTATGTGTTCTACCTGTTTAGTATAGATCTTAATAGATCCTCTTTTGTTCTATGCCCCACTGCAAACAGATAATTATATATCCAACTCTAATGGTTTAATAATAGTATTCACAGTTCTAAGGAAATGTATAATGTTAGATCGTTAATGGTTCTTGGCTATCCTTGTGAATGTTTCCCAATTGCTATGATGCTTGATTGTGTATACCATTTATCAACTTATTTTCAAATTAAGAATGTCTTAAAAAATGTTCTACTGGGACTGGAACAAAAGCACAGCAGGTAGGGCATTTGCCTTGCATACGGACAACCCAGGTTTTATCCTCAGCATCCCATATGGTCCCCTGAGCCTGCTAGGATTGATTTCTGAGCACAGATTCAGGACTAACCCCTGGGCACCGCCAGATGTGGCCCAAAAGCATACAAAAAATGTTCTAATGTCTTTGTCCATAGAAGTCCATGGAAAAGGAACTTGGATACTATAGACTCTTACTACAGTGCTCCTTATAAGAATGTTTTAGCAAACTTATTTTCATACTATATCTGCAGAAATGTTCTTACGATTTTGTTTAGAGAAGTTTATGGAAAAGGAACTTGGGTGTTCTAGACTTGTATTACAGTTCTCGGTCTAAGAATGTTTAGGGACTTGTTTTTAAGTTAAGTACTGTATTTTCCAGCTTATAAGATGACTGGGTGTATAAGATGACCCCTTACTTTTCCTGTTAAAAGATAGAGTTGGAGGGGCCGGCACGGTGGCGCTAGAGGTAAGGTGTCTGCCTTGCCAGCGCTAGCCTAGCATGGACCGCAGTTTGATCCCCCAGCATCCCATATGGTCCCCCAAGCCAGGAGCAACTTCTGAGTGCATAGCCAGGAGTAACCCCTGAGTGTCACCGGGTGTGGCCCAAAGCCAAAAAAAAAAAGATAAAATATAGAGTTTGGGCTATATTTGCCATATAAGACTACCTCTCTATACATGGATGTACATGGAATCTATTATGCTGAGTGAAATAAGTCAGAGGGAGAGAGATAGACGCAGAATAGTCTCACTCATCTATGGATTTTTTAAAAAAAGAAAAAGACATTTTTGCAATAATTCTCAGAGACTAAAGAGATGAGGGCTGGAAGGTCCAGCTCCCAACATGAAGCTCACCACAGAGTGGTGAGTGCAGTTAGAGAAATAACTACACACTGACAACTATCATAGCAGTGTGAATGAATGAAGGAAGTAGAAAGCCTGTCTGTCTCGAGCACAGGCGAGGGGTGAGGTGGGGAAGAGGCAGACTGGGGACATTGGTGATGGGAATGTTGCACTGAAGAAGGGGGGTTTCTTTACATGACTGAAACCCAACTAGAATCATATTTGTAATCAAGGTGTTTAAATAAATATATTAATAAAAAAAAGCCTACCTCTCTTTTAAACAACCAAATGGAAATTAAAAAATGTAAGAGAAAAAGAGTAGAACCCTCAAAGGTTAACAGTATATATTTAATGAAGCTAGACTTGGGAGTGCCACAGTCATTTTACATTTGTTATTTGTAGTGAGTGACTGTGATTTTTTTTAATTGTGCTTTACATTGAGAGCTGGGAGAGGGGGCTCCTCCAAGAGCAGCTGGCTGGGGTGCAGTGACTAATAGGACGGTTAGAGGGAGACAGAGTGCCTCCTCTGCGTCCCATAAAAGCTGAACAGAGGACTGAGCACTGAAAAGCCACATACCCCTTGGCTGGATGAGATGCTGAGCTTGGTAACCCACCTCCTCTGTGTGCCCTGAAAGATGAATCAGGCCAAGCAGCAGACTGAGTGATAATGCCTGGCAGTTGGATGGGATGCAGCGGTAAGAGGGGGGCCAGATCATTCATCCCTGAAGCTGGTGTAAGTTTCAGCATGCTGTATACTGGTGTATAAGATGACCCCCGACTTTTAAGAAATTTTTCATGGGTTAAAAAGTTGTCTTCTGTGCTAGAAAATACAGTATATCTGCAGAAAGGTTCTAATGTTTATGTTCAGGAAGTCTATATGCGTAAGACAGGATTGGAAAAGCTGATTGTTTTGAGAATGATGTATGCACAATCTAACCTATGACACTTTTACAGCCAAGTCTACCCTCATCAATATTGATGCCTGGGAATTTCCTAGAAGTTTCTAGAAAAGTTTATCACCACTTTACTTGTCACAAAAGGCTTTTTCCCTTTTTATTTCCCTTGTTTCTTTCACTCATATGCAAAATAATAGCTCCTTTCTAGCTTCTTTCTGGGGTTCCCACCTCTTGCGGAGAATAATAGAGCAAAACTTATTCTCCCTATGACTGGCTTGGTTTATTAATTCTTCACAGCTACCCTGCTTCAAACCTGCTCACCTGGGGTTGGAAATATGGTGCATGGATTTTATTTTTACAGTTATTGCTTCTGGATTGTGGCACATAATTAGGAAAGTTGTTACTACTTTTAGTCGTAGAGTCACCAATGGTTTCTTCTTGTACTTCTATAGATTATTTGTTTGAAATTTTTTTTGAAATGTAGGCATAATGGAGTGGAGTTAATTTCATCTTTTATCCATCATTTGTGTGTGTGTGTGTGTGTGTGTGTGTGTGTGACACTCGGCAGTGCTCAGGGGTTACTCCAGAGTCTGCGCTCCAAAATCGCTCCTGGCAGGCTCGGGGGACCATATGGGATGCCAGGATTCGAACCACCATCCTTCTGTGTGGAAGGCAAATGCCCTACTGCTGGGCTGTCTCTCCGGCCCCTTTACCCATCTTTTAAAGTTATTCCAACAGCATTAGAAATACGGGGTGCCTCACAAGATAACTAGTTGCTAAAAGCAATTGCCTAATAAGCATGTGCCCAGAGGTTGAAATACTGCAGTGAGGGATTGCCAGCAGGCCTTGGAGCTGGGTTAGAGGCTTAAACTAGCATAAACTATGCTAAGTTTATGCTAGTTTATGCTTAATCAAGCATAAACTAGAATTACGCCCATTGTCCACAGTCTGGGGTCACTGGAGAGGGGGTAAAAATTTGAGAATGTAGTTCTGTGATAGAATGCTTGCTTTATATGGATGAGGCTCTGGGTTTGCTCCCTTGCAACACACACGCACAATGAAAAACAATACTTTTCAATCAAGAAAATTATTTTGTAAAAAGCCTGTCCTTTTCTACAGATTTGAGATGCTTCCTTCATTGTGTACCAAATTCCATTTGCAATTGGGTCTATTTTTGAGTTTCCTTTCCTGTTTCATTGCTAATTCTGTCTAGTCAAGTGCCAGTTACCAAGCCATTTTAATTTATAGACTTTGCAATATATTTTATTATCTAGTAGAGCCTTCCAGTTTTATTTCTCTCTCAGTGTGTATGTGTGTGTGTGTTTGTGTGTGTGTGTGTGTGTGTGAATATGTGAGTCTGTGTGATGAACCACAGAGGAGAGCCAAGGACAGACTGCTGAGCATTTTTAAATGCTTTTGCATTTAAAAATATTTTCATTTATTCTCTCATTTTTTTGTTAATGTTTTGGTCACAGGGTGGTGGTGGGGGTTGAATACTTGCTAGGGATTGCACATCTAATTGTGAGGCATGTACATGTGGCTGCCATGCTCCTGGGGAATTGCATTTCTTTTACTTGTGGTGCTTGCTGGGGCTGGGGTAATGGTGGTTGTTGAGCAGTTTAGTTAAGGCATGAAAGTCCTGGTTGTAGTGCTTACTAGAGGTCACTAGGGTTTTCATTTTCTGGCCAGTGTCTGCACATCTGTTCTTTAGCTGAGGAGCTCCCTAGGGAGGGTGTCAGTGCTTACTCACATCTGGCTGTGGCAAACCAGAAACTGCTTGCCATACTACATGATTGCCATCAAAAAAGACTCATTTTGAGTCATTACCCATTTTAAAGTGAAGAATAAGAGATGTTTAGTATATTTGCACTCCTCTCTAGTTCAGAAATGGGAAATTCTATACCTATCACACTCGCTCCCTATTACAACCTCCTTAGCCCTTAAAACCACCTAACTCTTTTCTGTGTCTATGAATTTTCCTATTCTGGATATCTTGTGTAAGTGGAGTCATATACTATGACTTTTAATGATTTGGCTTCTTTTACTTAGTGTAATGTTTTCTATCTACATTGAAGAAAATTTGAGATTTTATATAGATGCTGGTGCAAAGCCTCTAGTGGGACAGATGGAAGATGCAGGAGGCAGGAAGGGTAAGAGACAGGTTCTTTAAAAAGGTGGATGTCTTCCTTTTGGAAATAAGAAGGTGGGGGAGCCCATCTAATAGCTTTTGTGTACTCTGATGTAGAAAGCCAGACTTTCACAGAGAAAGGGACGCCAGAGGGTCTGTGGAGGGCAGAACAGCTGACTTGGTGCTAACTAGAGGCTCATGGTTATGATTGGTAGGTAATACATTTACTTACTTATTTTTAAATATCTTTTCAACTTTATTTGGGAGTGGGGAACACCCAGAAGTGCTTAGAGGTCATTCCTGGTGTGGGGAGAATGCCGGAAGGGAAGCCCACATGCAGTGCTGAGATTTTAAACAGGATCTTGGCCACAGCATCATGCTAAATCAATGCATGATGGTTTCCAGCCCATGAAAGCAAAGAGAAGGAAAGGAGAAAGGATTAGACAGGGAAGAAGTTCTGGAATGAATATTGCTCTTCTCATTATTCTACATTAGGCACAAGTGGTTAAGTTGACTTGTGCCTGGCTCAGTCAACAGTTACAGAAGGTTGGGGCTGAAGCTATAGCGCAGCAAGTCTCAAGTCTGCCAGGAGCGATTCTGAGCACAGAGCCAGGAAAAATCAATCCCTGAGAGCTACCAAGTGTGGCACCCAAACAAAAACAGTGAGAGGTCACCACATTGGTCAAAGTAATTCTATGCAGGGGAGACAGGCCCCCAGGAGCTGAGGCTACAGTCAAGTTGCCTGTTGAGAGAGCAAGTCTCCCTTGAGGTGTGGAGGAAGAGGGTGTGGTGTGTCTGCCACAGCTCAGGCAGCCTCACTGAGACCAGCTGGAGCAGCTTGCATTGCAAGGCAGGTGGGAAGCAGATTTCTTCAGGCAAGTCTTCTCATTCATTGCCCTGGAAATCGTTCTTAGAAACTGAGCTTGATGGGCAGGAACCGGGTGGAATGGGACCAGAAGTTACACTGCTTCTCAGGTAGAATTTGCTGAGCCTGGCATCTGAAGACACGAGCATGTGTTACCACGGGAGTGAAATCTCACTCATCAGAAATTCTCTATTCTCAGCCAGTCAGCTGACTAGAAATGGTGTCGATTTGGAAAATGGTTCATGATTTTTTTTTTTTCTAACTTTACTATTCTTTGTTAGAGAATGACAGAAAGGAAAGGACACCTAGTCAGCAGCCAGCAAATGTTTTGTTGAACAAATGAATGAAAGGACTATTGTAGGCAAAGAAGCAGCAAGAAGCAGAGGGTTAGAATTCTGTGTCATCTTTTCAGAGGTGACTGTGCTCTGGAGGTAGCTGCTTGACAGGCTTAATAATCACTCAACATGGGAAGAGATGAAGGTTAAAGTCGGGCGACACACAGAGGCCCAGGGTAGAGTAAAGGTGCCCATTATGGTTCTCCTAGAAGCCACTTGCCTCTGCTGTCTCCTAGGACAAGGGATGGGTGGCTGGATGCTGTCACAGGAAGTCATGTGAGATGTGAAGAGGTGGTTTGTTACCCCACAGTCTCGCCCTCTCCCAATGTCAGAGAACTGGCTACCAGTGGGAAGGCTTTCTCTTTAGTCCTCCTGGCATAGAACAAATGTCAGGGTCTGGACTGGCTTCTCCTTTCTTCTGGCAGTTACCTCCCATATCCTCCAGCCCCCCACCCCCCAATCTCCGTCTCATCCTAGTGCCTCTCATTATGGCTCATTGCTTGTTCTCCAATTCCTGGATGCCTATTGTTTCTCCTCAGATTACCAGGCCTGTGACCCATTAGCTCTGTCTTAGGTCTGAGAGGCTCATTATGACCCATTGTTTCCCACCCATCCTGGACCTCACAGAGTAGTAGTTTCCAAGACACTGCATTGACAGGCCCCTCCATTCCTTTCTTGTACTTCTATGGGGGAAAGGCAGGACTAGAATGAATGTAGGATTAGGATAAGGAAAGAGCTGGGGGTTCAAGTCCAGTGCTGCGAGGTTGAGGTTGATGTTTGGTAGCTGTAGAAGTAGAGCTGAATGGAGCAGGAGAAGAAGGTCTACGGACATAATAATCTGGGAATATTTTAACAACTCATTTATATAAAAGTTCTGCAAACTGCTTCCACATCTGTTATTTCACTGGAGTCCATTCTTATCTCTTTCCTGACTCCTTTCCCCCTCCTACTTTTTCAGCTGTAGCCATTTATCAAGGATGTTGTAAATACTCTTTGTTCTCTGTTCCTGTTCTGCCTCAGAGCTTTCTTGGCTTTAGCCTTCATTGCCATGCAGATGACTCCCTAGTCTGTGTTTTCAGCCTGAGTCTCAACCCCCAAGCCCTCATCCAATATTTTCAGTTGTCTGATATATATCCACTTGTCCCATTGGTCTTACACACAGTTTTAAACCAAACTCATGATAATTTCCTCCAAGACCCATTCTTACTGTTTAATCACGGCATCATCATTCTTCCAGTGGCCTCATTTGGGAACTTTGGCATCTTCTTCCTTCTCCCACCCCTGGCAGCCCAATCACTCGGTGCTTTGCCATGGCCCATCTCCTGCTCCCTTTAGTACTGCTCCCTCCTTTTCCCACCCCCTGACATCTTGTTGAGCTAAGACTTCTTGCTGAGCTCTCCCAGCTCAAGTCAGATGACTTTCCTCTGAAGAAATGGAAATACCACCCCACAGCCTAGAGATAAGGTCCAATTTGTCAGCCTGGGTTGTGGAGTGCTATAGCTCCTGTCTTTGTTGCTTTCCCTCACCTACTCCAATCCTATGTGCTCTCACTTTCTTTTCTTTTTTCTGGTTTTTGGGTCACACCCACTGGTGCTCAGGGTTACTCTTGGCTCTGAGCTCAAAAGTCGCTCCTAGCAGGCATGGGGAACCATATGGGATGCTAGGATTCGAACCACCCTTTGTTCTGAATCAGCTGTTTGCATGCCTTATCTCTGTGTTATCTCTTCAGCCCCTCACTTTATTTTCTGGCTTTCAGTCTGCTGCACTTCCCTGAAGATAGCCTGTACTTTCTTCTTACTGCTTTTGTTCTACTTTTTTTCCACTTGTTTCATTCACCTCTCTCTGAACCTCCACTCTACATAATTCCCATTGCTTTACATCCATTGCCTTATATCACTATGACGCTATTGAGAAATGAGGTGCATCTCAGGTGCTGAGATGGAATGGTATTTGAAGGTTGGTTACTAGATGATAAAAACAGATTATACAGCAAGATACATGTTTCTCTTTTTGAGCAAATTATTAGCAAGAATATCAGTGAACAGAAAGAAAAAGTTGGAAAACCTTGCCATGTTAATGATTATTTTGAATATTACAGGATTATAGGATGTATATATGTGGCCACATCCAATGATGCTCAGGGTTTACTCTTTGCCATGCACTCAGAAATCGCTCCTGGCTTGGGGGACCATATGGGACACTGGGGATCAAACCCAGGTGTGTCCTGGATCAGACACATTTAAGGCAAATGCCCTACTGCTGCTCTTATCACTCTGGTCCCAAGACATTTGATTTTTAAAACATAATGATTATATATTTCTACAGTGACTCCAAAACATAAAGCAACAACAACTGAAAAAGTGGGGTAAAGTATGACCCAACCTTCAGTGTTCAGCAGTCTTTTCTTCTTTCTATTTTCTCCAAGTGCTAGGGTCCCTGACTCAAATACATACCTTGCCCTGCTTTTTGTGGAAACTCACTTTAAGTCTGTAGTGTGTATAGTAATCTGTGTACTTGCCTTATTTTCCCCTTTCTCACTCCTGAATCAGAAGTAGTTGGTATTATTGAAACCATGGAGCTCTTGTTGGCCTGGCTCCTGGCCTGTACTCAGTGCTGCTCTATTAGTGTTTGCTGAATGAGGCTGCTATGCCCCAAGCTTCTCTGGGAATATCTGGGATTCTGTGTTCCTTTGGTTTGGGAGGGACTAATGGGCCTACTTTCTGCAGAGTTGGACCTGTCTGCCTGCTGGGGCTGATCAATTGACCTTACATTGCCAGCTTCCTAATTAGGAGTCCAATAATCATGATTGATAAGGATGTGCCTAGAAATCTCATCTGCTTGCCCACTGAGCCCTAAAGGAATCCTTTTCCACCTAGCAACTTAGCCCCTAACTTTAATTCTAACCAACAGTCCATCAAAGCACAAAGTAATTGAAGTGTTGATTAGTGCCTTGCCTGCTCAGAATGTCAGGAAGAAATGATAGAAGGGTTTTTGGCGAAAGGGACTGATCAGTCCAACCCTTAGGGAATCAGTTATTCTGCCAGTCCACCCAGTTCCTCTATTGAGCTTTAATGATATTTGCTTTGCAGGTGCTTCCAGGCCAAGGGCCAACATAGATTTTGGTCTTTGCATCAAAGGACTTAGAACACATAATGAAGGCCTTTTCTGTCTGACCTCAATCTGCTTTCTTGGACATTGGCAATAAAACTGTTGACAGCTAGGATTTGGTTGTTTCTAAAGTGCTGTACGACTCAGCATGTCTGCACCCAGGCTCAGACACTGTCAGGTGGTGGAAGATCTGCCTTTGAAGTCAGACCCAGATTCTTCTACCAGCCTGAAGGCTTCTCTAGGCAGGGATAACTGTAGGTTACAGGATCCAAATACTTGATAGGCTGTTTGGTAAATTTTTGTTGAGTTGGACTATACATACAGCTAGAGCATTCTCATTCATAATTTGGGAGTACCTGTCTTATAGAATTATGGTGAAAATGAAGACACAAATAGCAGCTGCTCTAACATTTAGCACCATGAGGCATTTGGTAATGAGATAATTTCCACTTTGCTACCTCATTCTCACTTTTCATACCCTTGGAAGTTGGAAATTATATGTACCTTTTAGGCTACCATGACATTGTCTTGAGTTGATTTCCTCTTTAGCAGGAATCACTTCTCCCCAGGTAGAGTTGCTTCTCTGGTGCTTATAGCCATCCATTTGGTCTCTGAAGGTTCTGTTCACAGCAGTGACTCATGGCAGAACAGTGTAGTACAGTGGGGTGAGCCAAGGATGAGGGCTAGTAATTTTAGAGCCTCCCTTCCTCCGTCCCTCCATCTCTCCTCCCTCCCTCCCTCTCTTCCTTCCTTCTTTTCTTCCTTCCTCCCTTCCTTCCTTTTTATGCTTCCTCCCTCCCTCTTTCCCTTCCTTCCTTCTTTCCTTCCTCCCTACCCCCTTCTTTCCTCCCTTCCTTCCTTTCATCTTTCCTTCCTCCCTTTCTCTCTACCTCCCTCTCTCCCTTCCTCCCTCTCTCCCTCCCTTTCTTCCTTCTCTCCTTCCCTTTTATCTTCCCTCCCTTCTTCCCTTCCTTCCTTCCTTCCTTCCTTCCTCCCTCCCTTCCTTCCTTCCTCTCCTTTCTTCCTTCCTCCCCTTTCCTACCTTCCTTTTCTACCTCCTTCTTTTCCTCCTTTCTTCCTTCATCCCATTTCCTACCTTCCTCTTCTACCTCCTTCCTTTCCTCCTTTTCTCCGTCTTTCTTCCCTACCTCCCTTACTTCCTCTCCTCCTTCCCTCTTTCATCCCTCCCTTACTTCCTCCCTTCTTTCCTTCTTTTCTTCCTTCCTTCCTTCCTTCCTTCCTTCCTTCCTTCCTTCCTTATTCATTCCTTCCTTCCTCCCTCTTTTCTTCCCTCCTCTTTCCCTTCCTCCCTTTCTTCTCTCTCCCTCCCTTTCGTCCTCCCTTCCTTTCTCCTCTGTCCCTTTCTTCCTCCTTTCCTCCTTCTCTTCCTTTTTTCTTTCTTTACTCCTTCCTTCCTCTCTCCCTCCCTTCCTCCCTTTTCCCTTCCTTTCTCCCTCCCTCCCTTCCTTCCTTTTTCCTTTCTCCTCTCTTCCTTTCTCCCTCTTTTCCCTCCATTCTTTCTCCCTTCCTCCCTCGCTCCCTCCTTCGCTCCCTCCCTTCCTTTCTTCCTCCCTCTCACCCATCCTTCTTCCCATTTTTCCTTCCATTCTATAAATGATTTATTATTTAAAGACAGTGCTATAGACTACCAGGGTGATAATGTGGGGCCATTGATGTTGGAGTGGGACTCAGAGCTTGTACATGCTAAATATCTGCTCTACCACTTTGGTTGTTTTAATCTATAATTTTTAGGCACTATGAAAACAACAACAACAACAACAACAACAAAAACCACTAAAAAAAAAAGGAGGGGCAGAGAGATAGCATGGAGGTAAGGCGCTTTGCTTTGCATGCAGAACAACAGTGGTTCGAATCCCTGCATCCCATATGGTCCCCCGAGCCTGCCAGGAGCGATTTCTGAGTGTAGAGCCAGGAGTAACCCCTGAGTGCTGCTGGGTGTGACCCCCAAAAAAGCAAACAAAAAACACTAAAAATTTTAGAGACTATGATGTATATATAATACATTTAATTATAGAGTTTATATGTACAATCTTTTTTTCGCCCGTGTCCCTATATGTACAATCTTTCAGTGCCGCATTGTCCACCAGAGTGTTTCCTTCCCCCAATTTATCCCTCCCCCATGTCCTCACCATGGTAAATTCAGTTCTTAGATTGTTGCTTTTGGCTATGTATTTTTTCCTTACTTTTGGCAGTGCTCAGGGATTACTCCTGGCAGTGATTCATATATGGTCAAGGGGACCACATGTGGTGTGTGGATTGAACTCGGGTCAGCCATATCTCAAGCAAGTACCTTATCTTTTGTACTTTCTATATGTTCCTTCATATCCCACATATGAGAGATTATTCTGTGTCAATCGTCCTTCTTTTGTGTTTTTTTTTTTGTTTTTGTTTTTGTTTTTTGGGCCACACCCGGTGACGCTCAGAGGTTACTCCTGGCTATGCGCTCAGAAGTTGCTCCTGGCTTGGGGGACCATATGGGACGCCGGGGGATCGAACCGTGGTCCGTCCTAGGGTAGCGCAGGTAAGGCAGGCACCTTACCTTTAGCGCCACCGCCCAGCCCCTATCCTCCTTCTTTTGACTTACTTCACTCAGCATAATCCTCTCCAGAGCCATCCATGTAACAGCAAATTGTATGATTTATTTTTAATAGCCTAGTAATAATACATTGTATATATACCACAGCTTCTTAATTCAGTGACCTGTTGCTGGAAAATTACATTATTTCTAGATTTTGGCTATTGTGAACAATGCAGAAGGTACTTAGGAGTAACAGTGCTTAAGAGTGTAAGTGTCTTTTCTGAATAGAGTTCTTGGGCCCTTTGGGTTAGATGCCCACAAGTGGAAATGTTGGGTCATATGAAAGCTCAGTTTTTAGTTTCATGAGTAATGGCTACATTGTTTTTCAAAAAGTTGGACAGGTGACATTTTCACCATCAGTCAATGAGACTCCCTTTATCCCCAGTATCCATGCCTACACTGATTGTTTTTGTTCTTTTTTGATGTGTACCATTTGCACTGGTGTGAGGTGATGTCTCATTGTTTTGCATTTCCCTGATGATAAGTGATGCAGAGCATTTTTCATATTCTTATTATCAAGCTATATGTCTTTTTTGTAAGTTTCTTTTCATATCTTTTCCCATTTTTTGGTGCTGTTGATATTTTTCTCTAAGTTTTACAAGTGCTCTATGTATCTTGTATAATAACAGTGTGTCAGGTGAGTGATAGGCAAATATTTTCTCCTAGTCTCTGGGGTGTCTTTTTATTCTGGTCTTTGTTCCCTTTGCAGTGCAGAAGCTTCTTAATTTGATATCATACCAGTTGTTTATCTTTGCTTCTATTTGCTTGGCCAGTGGCTTCTCTAGCACTTGAATATTATCCCTGGCCCTGTCATCTGTTTTCTAATCTGTAAAAATTAATATTTGTCTTGTCTAGCATTTACATTGCATTCCAAAGCTATGTCTTTGAGAGGGCATTCCTCCCAGAGAGGCTGACCCCTAATCCATGCTTGTCTTCACTTTGTCCTGCCTCTGTTCACTGCACTTCTCTTGTAAATCTGTCCTATAACAGGAATTTATCTGTGAACTATCATTGCCACCATATTGTGATAATAGCGGTTAATGCTGTGCGCATCATGTGATGGCACAGCTCTTTTATGAGGTTGCCTGCTAACTAGGACTTTAGCTTATAGTAAAATAAATGTATACACACATGCATATATAAATCAGACTGATTAAATAAAAATAAAGTTTAATTTAAACTATAAGTATAGGGTTGGGCAAACAAATATAATAATAACCTTGATTACTTTTGTTTAGGACATAAACATTAAATATAATTCTGAATGTCATGGCAGCCAAGAGAAAAGGGGAAATATGATGAATCACATAATTATCCCCTAATAAAATAGTTAATAATCATACTGAGAAAGAAACTTTCTCCTGGTACTAGTAAAAGCAGATATAAAAGCTTTTTTATTATAGACATTCAATCATATTCTGGACAATGTTTTTTTTTTATCAAAAAGCAGTATTAATGAATTTGGTTTTGTTTTATTTGGGGGCCACACCTGGTAATGCTTAGGTGTTACTCTTGGCTTTGCACAGAGGAATCACTCCTGGTCTTGCTCAGAGGACCATGTGGGATGCTGAGGATTAAATTTGGATTCACCACATGTGAGGAAAATGCTCACCCACTGTACTATGGTATTGCTCTGGCCCTAATGAATCTGTTTATAGGAGACACATCTAGTGAGTATTTTTCTGTGTTTACTCTGATACAGTTTAGAATCCCCTTGCATAACAGAAAAAGAAGCTGCCCTTTAGATACCTTCTTCAGATACCTGCTTTCACATTGGTTTTGGGCAGGCTCTGAATAGAAATAAGATTAAGGGGCTGGCATGTGGCGCTAGAGATAAGGTGTCTGCCTTGTCAGTGCTAGCCTAGGACGGACCTTGGTTTGATCCCCCGGCATCCCATATGTTCCTGCGCATAGCCTGAGCATCACTGTGTGTGGCCCAAAAACAAAAACAAAACAACAACAAAAAATAAGATTAAGATAAAAAAATTCCAACTAGGATTTGGCACAATCCATCTATCCAGGGTTTCATCTTTTGCAACCAGCCTAGCTTGTTTGAATGAGCCATTTGTGTTCATTTTAAATTCATTGTGGCTATGTGAAAAATGAGTGGACATGTCAACTTTTTTTTTTAATGTTTTTGGGCCACACCTAGTAGTGTTCAGGACTTACTCTTGGCTTTGTGCTCCTCACTTCTGATGGGGTTTGAGGGGCCCTTATGGAATGCTGGAGATTGAACCTGAGCCAGCCATATGCAAAGCAAGAAACCTGCCCACTGACCTATCTCTCCAGCCTCACATGTTGACTTTTTAATAAAAACTTAATGAATCTATTTATTTTCATTAGTGTGCCTAATGGGTAATAAAATCCATATCCAACAAGTTTTGTGTTTCTGTGTAACTATCTGGAGAAAAATACATTCAGTCTATTGCCAAGGGCAGTCTCACTTTCACCTCAGAAATGATAGCTTTCAGTTTCATAATAAATTCTTAAATATTTGGGGGGTGGGCTGGAGAGATAGTACAATGGGTAAGGTGCTTGCCTTACACACAATTTTTTGGTCACACCTAGTGATGCTCAGGAGCTATTACCAGCTCTTTAGTCAGAGTTGTCCCTCTGCAGTGCTCAGGAACTTACAGATCTGAGGATTGAACTCAGGATTTCTCATGCACATAACATGCACTTAGCCTATTGAACTATCTCTCCATCTCTGTGATACCTGCATAAGAAACACTAAGAAATTCTTCCCCCTCCTACCTGCTTCAGGCCTCCCAAGTGGTACTCCCAATGATTACCCTCCCAGTGACTCTCAGCCAAACAATGGTCCAGTATGTTGCTTGAGCCCTGCAATATTGGCAATTACTTGGGCCACCTCAGCAGTGCTCAAGGACCTCTAGAGCTGTACCTGGCGAAGTTCAGGAGAATATATGGTGCTGGGTAATGAACTGCGGCTTGACCCTATACAAAGCATATGCCCTAACCCCTAGCTAGTCTCTCTAGCTATAAGACAATTTATTTAAAAATGTGCCTTCATCAAATTAGATGGGAAAATACTGTAAAAGCCAACTAATTTCATTAAATGAAAACAACAACAGCATGTTTGACTAGCAACAAACAGCTTAGTAAATCCTTACACAATGACTTAATAATCCTATTGTGAGATAGAACAATTTTCACAAATTTTCTTTTATTGAAGTACTTTTCAATAACTCCCTTTATTAGTGATAAGCAATATAAAATACATTATTTTATGCTTGTCTGGGGGCAGTCTTGTGGGTGAGTGGGAAACTGGGGACAGTGGTGGAGGGGATGTTACACTGGTGGTGGGTTTAGTGTTAGAACATTGAGTGCCAGAAACAAGTATACTTATGAACAACTTTGTAAACCACAGTGTTTAAATAAAGTAAAAACAAGTTTTTCTTGTTTTTTAATTAATATATTTATTCAAGCACTATGGTTACAAAGATGTTTGTAGGTGGGTTTCAGTCATAAGAAACTACATCCCCTTCAGTGCCATCAGCCTTCCTGCCACCAATGCCCCTTATCTCCCTCCTCGCCCATCTTCTGCCTATCTTCAAGATAAGTAATTTATTTCTCTCATTCACTACCATTGGCATGATAGCTATTAGTGTAGTTATTTCTCTTACTATCCTCACTAATCTTTGTGGTAAGCTTCATATTATGGACTGGTCCTTTCAAACCTCATCTCTTTTGTTTCTGGGTACTATTACTATACTGTCTTTTATTTTTCTTAAATCCTACAGATGAGTGAGACTATTTTGTGTCTATCTCTTGCCCTCTGACTTATTTTAGGTGGGCTAATAGTTTCCATGTCCATCCATGTATAGGAAAATTTTATACTTTCATTTTTCTGACAGATGCATAATATTCCATTATGTAGATGTATCGCTTTCTTTATCTACTCATATGTTGTTAGGCATCTGGGTTGTTTCCATATTCTGGCTATTGTAAATAGAACTGCAATGAACATAGGTGTGCAGAGGGCATTTTTCTATTGTGTTTTTGTGTTCCTAGGGTATATCCCTTGGAGTGATTTTGCTGGAATGGGTGGAATGTGGGTGGAATCAGCCTACCCTGTGCAGAACCCTGAAGAAATTATGTCCACTGGAGCCTTTCTTGACTTTGCTGGGTCCTGATGAGGTTATGTCTGCTGGGGTCTTTCTTAGCTGCCTTGCATAGAAAAGCAGGAAACCAGGCGGGGAGCAAAGCAGGATACAAGGCAGGGAGCAAAGCAGAGGAATTTTATGTCTTTTTTTTGTGCTCAAGCACATGGCAGGGGTCAGGCTCCACTCTTTGTGGGCGGAGTCAGCCTAAATTATGTCCGCTGGGTCCTTTCTTGGCTTTGCTGAGTCCTGACGAGTTTGAAGGAAGTAGACATAGTTTCACAGATAAACAACAGCTCATAAACTTTATAGACTCAAAAACAGTCTTAAAAGAAAACCTGAAAGGTCTTAAGACAGACTAACAGACACACCAAACTTCTACACAAAAATGGCAATACTCCCTAAAGCATTGTACATATTTAATGCAATCCCTCTAAAGATACCTATGACATTCTTCAAAGAAGTGGATAAACACTCATACAATTCATTTGAAACAACAAACACCCACAAATAGATAAAGCAATCATTGGGAAAAGAAATATGGGAGGCATCACTTTCCCCAACTTTAAATTGTATTATAAAGCTGTAGTATAAAGCTGTAGTCATTAAAACAGCATTGTACTGGAATAAAGACAGACTCTTAGATTAGTGGAATAGACTTGAGTATTCAGAGAATGTGCCCTAGACATACAATCAATTAATTTTTGATAAAGGAGCAAGAAATACAAAATGGAGCAAGGAAAGCCTCTTCAACAAGTGGTGTTGGCACAACTGGTCATCCACTTGCGAAAAAGCAAACTCAGACCTCCATCTATCACCATGCACAAAGGTCAAATGCAAATGGATTAAAGACCTTGATATCAGACCTGAAACCATAAGGTATATAGAACAACACATAGGTAAAATACTCTGTGACATTGAGACTAAAGGCATCTTCAAGGAGGAAACAGCCCTCTCCAAACAAGTGGAAGCAGAGTTAAACAGATGGGACTGTATTAAAAAAAGCTTCTGTACCTCAAAGGAAATAGTGACTAGGATATCAAGGTCACCCACTGAGTGGGAGAAACTATTCACCCAACACCCATCAGAGAAAGGGCTAATATAGAAAATATACACATCACTAATCCACATCACTAATCATCAGGGAGATGCAAATCAAAACAACGATGAGATACCACCTCACACCACAGAGAATGGCACACATCACAAAGAATGAGAATAAACAGTGTTGGCGGGGATGTGGGGAGAAAGGAACTCTTATCCACTGCTGGTGGGAATGCCGTCTAGTTCAACCTTTATGGAAAGCGATATGGAGATTCCTCCAAAAACTGGAAATCAAGCTCCCATACGATCCAGCTATACCACTCCTAGGAATATACCCTAGGAACACAAAAATACAATACAAAAACCCCTTCCTTACACCTATATTCATTGCAGCACTATTTACCATAGCAAGACTCTGGAAACAACCAAGATGCCCTTCAACAGACGAATGGCTAAAGAAACTGTGGTACATATACACAATGGAATATTATGCAGCTGTCAGGAGAGATGAAGTCATGAAATTTTCCTATACATGGATGTACATGGAATCTATTATGCTGAGTGAAATAAGTCAGAGAGAGAGAGAGAAAAACGCAGAATGGTCTCACACATTTATGGGTTTTAAGAAAAATGAAAGACATTCTTGCAATTGCGGGGTCCTGAAGCCCCCCAGGGGGGCCCGGCCAGCAGGAATTAGCTGGGAAGACTTCTCAGACAACCGCACTCCTATTTTGCTGGGTAGAAGAACAACCACACCTGTAAAAATCTGAGAGAGGTTAATAATAAAGACCCAAGGCAATATCTCACTGCTCAAAGGCAACTTTATATAACTCAAAGGCTCCTTCTTATATAGTGAAGGAGAAGGGGGCAGTACAAAGGTGATGTCAGTCATACTTTTTGGCGCGAAGGTCCATACAAGGCAAGAATACATATCAGGTTACAAGGAACAAAGAAAGTAAATCATTCTCCAAATAAGGAAATGGGCAGTGGGCTAGGAGGCAGGATTACCTGCAAGTCATGATGAACGTGCTGTTTCCATGGAAATTTCTTGTGACCTTCTAGCTGCATATCTAAACTTTTAACAGATATAAGGTGGGGGCAATGTTCTTACAGAAATGATTTTGTACAGACAATGTAACATATACACATAATAACTGCCTTGTTGACTCCGGAATGTAGTTGAGGGAGTAAGACCTCATTTCTGGGAATGGTACCGGGCCGTGTTGCTCTCCTCCGGGCTACAAGATTAATTATCTCTTGCAGCTGCACATTCCTTTCTCTTTGGCCCAAGAACTTACAGCAAGACTGCATGTAGCCTTTAGGTGAAAGGCTGGATTATGGCAGAAAGAACAGCAAAATGGCCTCAAACAAGTCACAGTCCCCAACATGCAATAATAACTTTCAGACACAAAAGAGAAAAGAGCTGGAAGTTCCAGCTCACCTCAGGAAGCTCATCACAAAGAGTGATGAGTTTAGTTGGATAAATAACTACATTTTGAACTGTCCTAATAATGAGAATGTATGAGGGAAATTGAGAACCTGTTTAGAGTACAGGCGGGGGTCGGGTGGGGAGGAGGGAGACTTGGGACATTGGTGATGGGAATGTTGCACTGGTGATGGGTGGTGTTAAAAAAAAAAAAAGAAAAAGTATAAAAGATGCACTACAATTTAGGATTAACTGGAAAAAAAAAAGAAATTGTCATAATATATAATAGAAAATATTCTTTCAATTTTATAAAGTCCACCATGAGGTATTAGGAAAAAAAAAAAAAAAAAGAAAACAATGTGCACATAGTGACAGTGTTTTAAGGCCATTTCCACCACCAGTGTTGATCTACCTCCACCATAGTTCCCAGCATGCTTCCCATACCTCCACACTTAGTCCCCTGGACTGCTAGTATAATAGGTCCATTTTGTGTATAGCTTGTTATCGTTTGGGTGATTACATTGTCATTAACTTTGGCTTGGATATTTAGATCTGACCTTTTTTTATGTTTGTTAAAAAAAAATATGAAAGAAAAACTATAACTTCTTTTTCATTAGCTAAGTAATTCCTGCTAGTAGCTTATTGCTACAGTAGAATTTAAAAAAAAAAAAAAAGAAAATATACAAGGTACTGACATAACTTAACAAGAAAAAAATCTAACCCCATCAAAAAATGGGAAGAAGAAATGAACAGACACTTTCTCAAAGAAGAAATACAAGTGGCCAAAAGGCACATGAAAAAATGCTCCACATCACTAATCATCAGGGAAATGCAAATCAAAACAACTATAATGTACCATCTCATGCCACAGAGACTGGCACACATTGCAAGGAATAAGAACAGTCAGTGCTGGCAGGGATGTGGAGAGAAAGGAACTCTTATTCACTGCAGATGCGAATACTGTCTAGTCCAGCCTTATGGAAAACAATATAGAGTTTCCTCAAAAATTTGGAAATTTAGCTCCCATATGATCCAGCTCTACCACTTCTAGGGATATACCCTAGGAACACAAAAATACAATTCAAAAATCACTTCCTCACACCTATATTCATTGCAATTGCCAGGCTCTGGAAACAACCAAGATGCCTTCAACAGATGAATAGCTAATGAAACTGTGGTACATATACACAGTGGAGTATAATGCAGCTGTCAGGAGAGATGAAGTCATGAAATTTTCCTGTAAACATGGATGTATATGAAATCTATTATGCTGAATGAAATAAATCAGAGGGAGAGAGATAGACACAGAATAGTCTCACTCATCTCTGGGTTGTAAGAAAAATAAAAGACATTATTGTAATACCCAGAGACAATAGAGTTGAGGGCTGGAAGGACTGGCTCATGATATGAAGCTCACCACAAAGAGTGGTGAGTACAGTTAGAGAAATAACTATACTGACAACTATGGAGACAAGATCAGTGAGTGAGAGAAGTAGAATGCCTGTCTCGAATACGGGGGTGGGGGTGAGAGATTGGGGGCATTGGTGATGGGAATGTTGCACTGGTGATTTTTTTTTAAATTAAGAAAATAAAAGTGCCTTGCACATAGCTGAACCTGCTTCAAATCCCCAGTACCATACATAGTCCCCAACCTCCCAGGGTCACTATTGAGAAGAGTCAGGAATAGACTTCGAGCACTGCTAGATGTAGCCTAAAAAAATTTTTTTTAAAGAATTATTGATATATCCTGATTTACATTAATACTGTGTTAATGCTTTAGGCATACAATATGGTATGCCATTTAGCCACCACAAGAGTAACAACATATGAGATCATCTGCATTTATCTTTCTCCTCCTGATTCATTTACTTAACATGATGCCGTCCAGTTCTATCCAACTGGATAGGGAAATGCAAGATTTAATTTCATAGCTGAGTAGTTGTCCATTGAGTATTTCTTTTTTTTTTTTTTTTGTCATTTTGGGCCATACCTGGAGGTGCTCAGGGATTACTCCTGGTTCCATACTTAGGGATTATTCCTAGTGGTGCTCAGGGACCTTATGGGGATGTCAGAGATCAAATCCAGGTTAGTTTTGTGCACAGCAAGCACTCTCTACCCACTGTACTATTAAGAGAAAATACATTTATCTGCTTTTGGGCACTTATTCGTGTTGTTTCCAGAGTGTGGCTATTGTAAATAGTACTTCAGTGAGCATTGGTGTGCAAATATCCTTATGAATTAATGTTTTTGTGTTCTTGACATAGGTGCCATATGAAAATTCTGTTTTCTTTCTCTTTGTGTGTGTGTTGGGAGGCCACACCTATCTGTGCTCAGGGCATACTCCTTACTCTGTGTTCAGGTATTACTCCTGGAGGGGCTTGAACCTGATTAGGCCACAGACAATTCAAGTGACTTACCCATTGTGTTATCTCTCTGGTCCCATCTATTTTTTACTTTGCTGAGGTTTATATTTTGTTTTCCAGAGCCTAAACCAATTGTTTCCATTTTGTTATATTTTCTATTTTTTTTAATAAAGTCATAGTTTTTCCCAAGTATTTTATCTCCTTTATTAAGTGCTATCTAGAAACCTTTTTTGGGGACTGGGACATAATTGTAAATGAAATTAAAATGTTCAAATATAGTTGTTGTAGTTAAGGTAACCTGTTCACAATACTGGTAATAATTCGTTTGTTTGTTTTGGTTTTGGGGTCATACCCAGCAGCGCTCAGGGGTTACTCCTGGCTCTACGCTCAGAAATCGCTCTTGGCAGGCTCGGGGGACCATATGGGATACTGGAATTTGAACCACTGTCCTTCTGAAATCAAGGCAAACACCCTACCTCCATGCTATCTCTCCGGCCCCAACACTGTTAATGTTTATAGTCTGATGTAGTTACTGTACTTCACCAGTGCTAAAGTATGGAATACCCTCTTGTCCTTTTGTTATTACTGGTGTGCTTATTCCTCCCATCCTCTTGGTAATCTTGGTTTTGTATTCATGTCCTTTCCTTCTACATCATTGCTTGTGTATAAAAAGGCAAGAAATTGCTGAATATTGATCTTCTAGCCTGCAATTTAACTGTATAGGTTTCTTTCTTTTTTTTTTTTTGGTTTAGTATCTGGAGTTTTGTTTATGTGATGTCAGGGGTTATTTCTGACTCTGCTCAGAATTAGTCCTGGCAGTGTTCAGGGAACCATATGGGATGCTGGGATTAATTCCTGTTCAGCCACATTCAAGGCAAAGAGCTCTCTACCTGCTGTACTATTTCTACTGCCTGAGTATGATTTTTTTATGTACAGTACTACATCATTAAAAAATAATGATAGTTTGATTTATTTTCTAATTTGAATCCCTTTAATATTTCTTTCTATCCTAATTGCTGTGGCTAAGATTTCTATATTATATTGAATAATAGCAGTGAGAGTAGATAGCCTTGATCTTTTAGGAAAGGTGTTCAGTTTTTTTATTGTTGAGTATGTTATTAGTTTTGGTTTGTTCATATATGGCTTTTATTATATTGAAGTAAGTTCCTTCAGTCACCATTTTGTTGAGGAGAACACCCCATCATAAGTAGTGTTGATTTGTAATTGAAAAAGCCAATATTGGTTTGTGATAAAAACAAAACAAACAAGTAGGAATTGAATCTTTTTTTTTTTTTTTTTTTGGTTTTTGGGTCACACCCGGCAGTGCTCAGGGGTTACTCCTGGCTGTCTGCTCAGAAATAGCTCCTGGCAGGCACAGGGGACCATATGGGACACCGGGATTCGAACCAACCACCTTTGGTCCTGGATCAGCTGCTTGCAAGGCAAACACTGCTGTGCTATCTCTCCGGGCCCGAATTGAATCTTTTTAAAATGTTTTCCCTGCATCTCAATAGATGTTTTTTTCCTGGTATCTGGGGGGGGGGGCAGTACCTGATACTCTCAAGGAGCTGGAGTGTTCTGGGGACCATGCAGAACTAGGGGTCTGGCCCGGAGCAGGTTCTATTTTCTCAATTCATCTACCCAGAACCTTGAAATTCTTTCCTTTAAGATCAGAAGTCTAAAATAGCCATAGGTAACTTTCTCCAAGATGATAACTATGGCTACATGAGAGAAAGTAGAAATCTCAGGTATTTCTGTATATTTCTTTTTTTTTCTTCTTGTGTGATTTTGAAGTTGGCATAAGAAAAAAGGTCATTAGAAAATGTTAATATAGAAAGTAGATAATTTGATAATGAAGATGATTCCTTTAGACTTTGGGAATGGAGGAAAGCCACAGGCATATGAATAAAGCAATTATGAGGAGATTTTCTTACTTTGGTGAACCTTTTGATTTCAGTTTCATAAAAAGCAATTTAATAGAATTTAATTTTCCATTTAGTTCTTTTTGCTAACACCTGAGCTAAAGAAATTCATTATTCCTCTGCCCCTCATTAGTAAATTATTCCCATCCAGTCCCCCTTCATCTCTAAAGGGGTTATCTGATTTGTTTGGGAGGGTAGAGTACACTGTACTTGTTTTTATCCATTATTTATGTGTGCACTCAATTATATCCAGCCTTCTTTTCAATTACAGAGATGGCCCCTGAGCATTTTTGTTGCATGGAGTAGGTATCTGTTTGTAACAATTAGCTCTGGAGAAAGGGGAGTAACCCATAAGTCTTGTCCTCAGAAGAGCTATAGTTGCAATGGATCCCTGGCTGCCTCTCTGACTCATCTGGAGAGCCACTGCTCTTGTTTACTCCTTGGCTCAGGATCTCCTGAATTAGAACTAGCAGGAGGTACTCAGTGCTGTAACCAGAACTGAGTCCTCCAGAGGGCCCTACTACAGGCCCCAGGATTGCAATTTATGTTTGTGCTTCCCACCAAGGCTCTCAGCCCTTCCCCCATCTCATGTTTGGTCCCACCCAGTACTGCACTTGTGAAATGCAGACCTACTGTACTTCCTAATATGGTAGTCTCTAGCCATTTCTGACAGCTTAGGTCAATTAAAATTAAATAAAATTTAAAACTAACCCTAGTCACATTTCAAGTGCTCAAATATCTATAGGGATCAGGTGCCCTGGTAATGGGCATTATAGAGAACAGGACCTTTCTGTCATTTTGACAGTGCCTGTCTGGACCAGGGACAGCTGGCACTATTCTGCTTTAATTGACTGCTGATGTGAAAATAGAACCCCTTACCTACATTGTTCTCTTAAATGGCTGCTTGTTGATGATTTTATTGGGGTGGTGGTGTTGGGTGATGCATATGTGGCAGTACAGAGGTTGTACACTTGTTTGGAATGTGTTTTTGGCTCACAATCACACTTGGTTGTGGCACTGGTTGTTTCATTTGTGGTCCTGATGGTCTACCCAGCAGTGCTAGCTATCATATGTATTTGGCAAGGTGGGATGGTGCCAGGAAATCTAACTCATGGCCTCATGCATACAGTGCATATATGCTTCATAGCTGAGCTACACCTCCATACCTCTTTTTTTTTTTTTATTTTTGGATTTTTCGGGCCACACCTGTTTGGTGCTCAGGGGTTACTCCTGGCTAAGCGCTCAGAAATTGCTCCTGGCTTGGGGGGACCATATGGGACTCCGGAGGATTGAACTGCTGTCCTGCCTTGGCTAGCAGTTGCAAGGCAGACACCTTATCTCTAGCGCCACCTCGCTGGCCCCTATACCTCATTATTATTGTGCTGCTTCCTTAAAGTTAGTAAGTGAAAACTATAAATTGTTGGCTAATGCCAAATTCAGTGTCTCTTTTTTTTTAAAGTGTGTCACATGGAAAGTGGTTCTTTATCCATTGGGAATTATAGAGATTGATGTGGAGTTTATGACGTTAATGTTCTCAGCAAAGAAGCTGTACCTGCTCATGTGTATGACCTCAGCAGATTGAGCCTTGACATTTGCTGCTCTAACTTGCCCCTGCAGGGAGGCAAGGAGAAAATAAGTCTCAAAAATTTGGAAGCTCAAGTGAAAAAAACATCCAAATTTTATGACCTTAATGGTGAAAAGTAAGTCTAGGAATTCCAGAAGAGTTCAGGGGAGTTCAGAAGTGTGATATCTATATCTATATATAGATATATATATCTACCTACATCTGTATTTTTATATTTTCTATCCTTCAATATGAGTTTGAGAAGTTTTTTTTTGTTTTTGTTTTTGTTTTTGGTTTTTGGGCCACACCCTGTGACGCTCAGGGGTTACTCCTGGCTATGCGCTCAGAAGTTGCTCCTGGCTTCTTGGGGGACCATATGGGATGCCGGGGGATCGAACCGTGGTCCGTCCTAGGCTAGCGCAGGCAAGGCAGGCACCTTACCTCCAGCGCCACCGCCCGGCCCCAAGTTTGAGAAGTTTTGTTTGACAGGGTCAGTTATACGTTTTCATTGTAATTTTTTGTAATTATTTTTTGTTTTGTTTTGTTTTGTTTTTGGGCCACACCCAGTAACGCTCAGGGGTTACACCTGACTATGCGCTCAGAAGTCGCTCCTGGCTTGGGGGACCATATGGGATGCCGGGGGATCGAACCTCGGTCCGTTCTAGGCTAGTGCTGGCAAGGCAGACTCCTTACCTCTAGCACCACCGCGCCGGCCCCTTGTAATTATTTTTAAGCAAGGTGAGGTTAGTCAAAATTACATAAAAGAGCATAGAAGAGGGGCTGGAGTGAGAGCATAGCAGCCAACACAGGACTAACCCCAGTTTGAATCCCAGCATCCTATTTGGTCCCCATGCCTTCTAGGAACGACTTCTGAGTGCATAGCCTGGAGTAACCCCTGAGTGCTGCCGGGTATGACCCAAAAATCAAAAAAAAAAAAAAAAAAAGGAACATACAGGAGCCACATACTGTTGCATACTCCAATGTGAATGTGAGCTTTCCCATTGCATGTGTGGTTCTGGAAAGACATCTTTGTTGCCGAGGATCTTGGCCCATTTAAAATCTTTCCATATCCCAGAAATTAAATATGTGTCTACTTATTCTGTGTTTTTGTATGAAGTGTTTTAAAGGGAAGGAGGATTGGCAGTCATAGTTTTAGTTACTAAAACTGGTGAGGGAGTCACTAGCTTCCTTGGTGGACAATCTCTCCAGTGATTGTTTTCTTCTTAGCTTTAGCAGCTCTCAATAGATTATAGCACTGATCCTATGTTTTATTAAGCCTGGGATCCACAGTATCTTTTGGGGGAAATATGCTGCTTTGCTGAGAATTGCGTAGAAATTTTTTTTGGTTTTTTTTGGGTCACACCTGGCAGTGCTCAGGGGTTACTCCTGGCTCTACACTCAGAAATCACTCCTGGCAGGCACGGGGGACCATATGGGACGCCAGGATTCGAACCAATGACCTTCTGTATGAAAGGCAAACGTCTTACCTCCATGCTATCTCTCCAGCCCCGCATAGAAATTAAAGTTTAGAAAATCTTGTTCCTAGTCACTATGAGCTTGTAATTGAAAGTTGTAACTGAAACATATACTCATGTACTGCTTAATGGTGGGATAGGTTGTTAGGAGATTTTAATATGTGAACATCATAGTGTATGCTCTCTTCTCCATTTCACTTGGCCTTGCAATCAGGAGGGCATCTTAGAAGAGGAACTGAGTCATCCATGGCTTTTATTGTCATTGTAATACAACACAGTATTCTACATAAGGTAATGGGAATTTGGGGACCACTACTGTATATGTTGTCTGTCTTTGACTAAAATATTATCATGAGGCACATGACTGTAATTTATTTGTAGTTTGTATCCAGGGAAGGAATTGAGTATTTGATCATTAAGGTATTATATATATAATAACATAAAATCCTATGAAAATTTGGGGAAAACTTGTCTTAAGACCTTGAAAGAGGGAATATCGTCAGAATTATCCTAAGTGAGGAATAGTAGTTTTTCCCTCTTTCTCTATCTCCTTCCCCCACACTTGAGACTCTTTTGCTGCTTAATTTTGGTTGCAATTAGTCTTTGAATAAGAGCGACCATTAGCTATACTTACTGAAGGCAAGTGAGTTTCTTTGTCAGTATTCTAGTGAAATTAAGAGGTGGCTATAAATCTGATTTTCATGATGTAATTTCCTACTTTTTCATATGTCTATTCACCTGTCATAGACCCTAGGAATAATTATTTGCTCTTTCAAATGGAAATGCTCTGAGGTATCACAGCCAGAGATTGATCATAGTACTGGGCAATGCACAAATGACTGTATCAGTATCAAGCTTTCATGTTCCCAAGGTCTATATATTCAGCCATTTTAGTGGCTTTTGATGTAATGCATTTGACTTTTAACTTCTGTTAAAGTAATGGTAACATACTCTGTTTTCCATTTGTTTGTTTATGGTCTTGTTTTCTACCCTTGCAAAACTTGATATAGGTACAGAACTTCAGAAATGTACACATACCAGAGTAATAGATAACTCTGATTTGCTTATAAGGCAATAATTTAAGTTGACAGGTTTAGCTGATAACATAAAACACAAGAGAGAAATAGGATCAGTTTATAAATGTCAGCAGAACCCCTGAGAGTGAGTTGTTTGGAGCTGACTCCAGTACCATTGTTTTGTCTAATATATTATAAAGTGAAATAAACTGATGTTTGAAAATCTGGTTGACCAAGATTAAAAGAATAGGGCTGTAAATTAGTTGCTTCCCTTTTGTCACTTTAAGCAACTTTCAGATGGAACTAAATGACAGAATATTAGGAATCTTGGAGAGATGTGGCTTGCCAGGATGCTAAAAGAGGGGATGGGCCTATTTGTTGCAAGTCCTATTGGGCATCAGAGCTTGCCAGTACCCCTGTCTTGTTATGCCTGTGTTCTAGAAAAATGGAATCTTAAAAGAGGAGAGATTGTAAGATTTGGTCCTAGTCCTCATAGAGGTCATTGTTGGCTGTGTCACTATCACAACCAGAGTCCCCCAAAATGATAGTTATTTTCCAAAAAGGCTCACCAGTCGACATTCCCACCAGCGGTGTATGAGAGTCCCTTTTTCCCCACACCCACATCAGCACTGATTGTTCTTGTTCTTTTTGATATATGCCAGTCTCTGTGGTGTGAGATGATATCTTATTGTAGTTTTGATTTGAATCTCCCTGACGATTAATGATGTGGAACATATTTTCATGTGCCTTTTGGCCAATTTTATTTCTTCTTTGATGAAGTTTCTGCTCATATCTCTCTCTCTCTCTCTCTCTCTCTCTCTCTCTCTTTATATGGGGTTGAATTTTTTTCTTGTTATGTTCTATCAGTGTCTTATGTATCTTGGATATTAACCCTTTGTTTATATGGTGCTTGTGTAAATCAACTCTCCCGTTCCATGGGCAGTCTTTGTATCCTGTTTATAATTTTCCTTTGAGGTGCAGAAGTTTCTCAGTTTAATGTAGTCTCATTTGTTTATCTTTGCTTCTACTAGTTTGTTCAATGGTATTTCATCCTTAAAATCAGGGGTCTCAAACTCAATTTACCTGGGGGCCGCAGGAGGCAAAGTCGGGGTGAGGCAGGGCCGCATAAGGGATTTCGCTTACCGAATATTCACAATAAAAAATAGCATTAGTGGGGCCAGAGAGACAGCATGGAGGTAAGGCGTTTGCTTTTCATGCAGAAGGTCATCGGTTCGAATCCTGGCGTCCCATATGGTCCCCCGTGCCTGCCAGGAGCAATTTCTGAGCATGGAGCCAGTAGTAACCCCTGAGCACTGCCGGGTGTGACCCAAAAACCACACACACACACACACACACACACACACACACATCGCATTAGTAAGAAAAAAACGCAAAAAATCACATTAAATATTTGCATACCCCAAATGGAACTGCTCGGGGTATGCGAATGTTTAATGCGATTTTTTTCTTACTAATGCGATTTTTATTGCGATTATTCGGTAAGCGAATAATCGCGAATGCTGCGATATTTGAAGGCCGGCTGCGGGCCACAAAATGTTGTATGGAGGGCCGCAAAAGGCCCGCGGGACACGAGTTTGAGACCCCTGCTTAAAATGCTTCTGTGTCATAGTGAGTTCTGTCTGTGTTTTCCTCTTTGCACTTTATGGATTCAGGACTGATATCAAGGTCTTTAACCCATTTTGATTTGACTTGTGTGCATGGTGTTAGAAACAGGAATGAGTTCATGTTTTTGTACATAACTGACCAGTTTTCCCAATAACACTTGTTGAAGAGGCTTTGTTTCACTTCATACTTTTTGCCCTTTTATCAAAGTTTAGCTGTTCTTTTTTTTTTTTTTTTTTGGTTTTTGGGCCACACCCGTTTGACGCTCAGGGGTTACTCCTGGCTATGTGCTCAGAAATCGCCCCTGGCTTGGGGGGACCATATGGGACGCCGGGGGATCGAACCGCGGTCCGTTCCTTGGTAGCGCTTACAAGGCAGACACCTTATCTCCAGCGCCACCTTCCCGGCCCCGGTTTAGCTGTTCTTATATCTGAGTATCTGTTTTAGAATATTCAATTGTCTTCCACTAATCTGAGGATCTTGTCTTAGTCCATGCTATTTTTTTGTTTTGTTTTTTTTTTGTTTGTTTTTGGGCCACACCCGGCGGTGCTCAGGGGTTACTCCTGGCTGTCTGCTCAGAAATAGCTCCCGGCAGGCACGGGGGACCATATGGGACACCGGGATTTGAACCATCCACCTTTGGTCCTGGATCAGCTGCTTGCAAGGCAAATGCTGCTGTGCTATCTCTCCAGGCCCAAGTCCATGCTATTGTAATAACTACTGTTTTGTAGTAAAATTATAAGTTCAGGAAAGAGAAAAAACCATTTTTACCAAGGACTTCTTTAGCTATTCAGGTGTGTGTGTGTACATGTGTGTTCATTCTTCATATGAATTTCAGGATTGCTTGATCTACTTCTTAATAATGTTGTAGGTATCCTTATAAGGACTACATTGAACCTATACAACTTTGGGGGAATATTGCCATTTTAATTATGTTAATCTTTCAATCTTGAGCAGAGGTATGGATATTCCTTAAAAAAATTGAACTTCCATATGACTCAACAATATCATGTCTGGGAATATACCCTAGAGGACCAAAAAATGAAATGTGGGAAAGGCATCTGCCTCTTATGTTCATTGCAGTACTATTTACTATAGCCAGAACCTAGAACAACCCAAGTGCCCAAGAACAGATGAGTGGATAAAAATAATGCTGATACATTTACACAATGGAATACTGTACAGCCATTAGGAAAAATGAAGTCATGAAATTTGCTTATACATGGATAGACATGGAGATTATTGTGCTGTGTGAAATAAGTCAAAGGGAACAGAACAGACAAAATGATCATACTTACATGCAGGATGTTAAAAAAAATGTATGACAACAATACATAAAGACAATAGAAATGAGGGCCAGGAGGATTGGTCCAAAAAAATGGACCACAAAAAATGGGGGGAGTGCAATTAGCACAGAGAAGGGGCTACTATGACAATGATAGTTGAAAATGATCACTCTGGACAAGAACTGGATGATGAAAAGAAGTAGAGTGATATGCACAATACACTTTCAGTAATTGTATTGAAAACCACAGTGCCTAAAAGAAAAAGGGGGAGAGAAAAGAAAAAGAGGCTGCCATAATGGCAGACTGGGTAGGGGCAGGAAGGAAACTGGGGACATTGTTGGCAAGAAATGTACATTGGAGAAGAATGGATGTTGGAACATTATATGACTGAAACTCAATTGTATATTTCACAGGGAGTCAATAAAAATGTTGGTTGTGAAATATTTGATGATTTGTAAAAACTAAAATCAATTCAACAGAATGGAATATTGACACACAAGATTTCTGTCTCCTTTACAAAAAATAAATATTTCTGCTTTACCTTGACGGTCTCCATAAATGCACTGGTTTTTATGTAGTATCGTATGCTTGTGTTTTATTTCCTTTGCCTTCCCCTGCAATTTATGCCTGCAGAGCCAGGGATAGCTTAGGCATCCAAAAGTAGTTAGCTTTTAGGGTACTGGTGTTTGTTTTGTGTAGTTAGTAGAAATGGACATAAAAATAATAAAAATTAAGCATTCATGCCATTTTTATATCTCCAGGTGGTTGCCACATTCTCAGAAAAGCCCTTGAGAATGTTGCTTTTATTCTACAGAGTGGTTTAGTATAATGTCCTTGTTTTGAGATATCTTATGTAGGAAAGGAAAATAAAGTTACAGGGGACTGAAATTTTTTTGTTTGTTTTTGGGCCATATCCAACTCTGCACTCAAAGATCACTCCTGGCAGACTCAAAGATCATATGAGATTCTGGGGATCAAACCTGGGTGCAAGGCAAACACCCTACCTGCTGTATTATCACTCTAGCCCAAGGGCTGAAATTAAACAAACAAACAAACAAACAAAAACATGCACTAGGGCTGGAATGCTTGTACAGTGGGTAATGTGGCTGGCCTGGATTTGGTCCCTGGAAACCCCTCAGGTCCCCCAAATTTGCCTGGAGTGATCCCTGAGTGCAGATCATCATAGATGTAGTTTCCACCCCTCTCCCCCAAATAAAACCACCAACAAAACAAAATAATCATGCACTGAGCTCTGAATTTTCAGAATTTTCTTTCCCTTCCTTCCTTTTCTTTCCCTTAGTTTTAGGTCACACCTGGTAGTGTTCAGAGCTATTCCCATCTTTGTGCTCAGGAGTCACTTCTTGTTGAGGGTCATGAAGTGTTAGAGATTGGATATGGGGTTCCCCTTTCTTCCTCATGGCTCCAGCCCTTTGAGTCATCTCCCTGACCATTAGAAGTATCTCTAGATGATGCCCACAAATTCTGGTTGCTGATCTATGCTTTTTAGTTATTATGGACATTTGGCTTCAACTTAGTCTGTTTAGACTCATAAGAAAGTACCATAGACCTTATAAACAACAGAAATTCATTCCTTAAGTTCTAAAGGTTGTAAAGTCCAGCTTCAAGGAGCCAGCAGATACAGTGTTTGGTGAGAATTCACTTCTGGCTCATAAAGTGTTGTCTTCTTGCTGTGGCCTCACTTGGCAAAGGGGTACAGGGACTATGTTGGGTCTCATTAATATGGATACTCATTTTTTGAAGGTTCAGCACTCATATCTTAATCACCATCCCAAGGCCCTATCTCCAGAATCCATTAGGTTAAAAAGTAGATTTAACCGATAAATTTGGGGATGTTTGTTCTATAGCAATTTAGAGATGCTTAGCTTCAAGGAAATGAGTGGATGAAGGAAAATGATTCCTATTGAAAGAACTAGACACACTCCATTCTGAAATTGCCACATCTCAGCTCAGAGTTTGTAATTTTTCTGTATTATGGGGCACTATCATATTTCTAAAATTATGTTATTAAAAGAAAACAACAAAACCAACAATAGACTTTAAACCACTCCATTCACATCACTGTCTGTGTTGGTACCAATCTCCTCAACCATCTATCAACTTTCATCCATAGGTTTTCTAGGCTTGCAGTTTGGTTGGTTGTGTGTAGAAAAACAGCCCTTAAGATGTCCTTGGATGGTGGATGGAGGCCTTTGTTCTTAGGCGCCAGCCACGTGGCTCCATCCCCCATTAACCAGAGGGTCTGGGTCCAGGAAAGCTACGGTTATTGAACTCACTCACAGGCAGGCTTCATGAGAGATAACATCTATATTCAGCCCTAGCTAACAGATGTGGCTGCTAACCATTTACACATTCAGCCCTGCATTCTTGCTTCTCCCTCAGCCATAGCTCTCCATCCTGGTCAAAGATCAAAAGGGCCTAATCCTCTCTGGTCAAAGCTTTATCTAACCTTTCCAAGACTCCTCCCAGAAATGGGCGGGGTCTTGCAGGTAAGATCAAGTTACCTGGGAAGAATGGGGGGGATGAGGCCACAGTTGTGTAAGGACACTCTTTACAGTTATTTGGGGATAATGTCACTATGATTGAATCCAGCATCTTTTTTGTTTGTGCTTGATCTAAGCCCCTAATCTCACTCTTTTTTTTTTTTTTTTTTTGGTTTTTGAGCCACACCCGGTGGTGCTCAGGGTTTACTCCTGGCTGTCTGCTCAGAAATAGCTCCTGGCAGGCACGGGGGACCATATGGGACACCAGGATTCAAACCAACCTGGTCCTGGTCCTGGATCGGCTGCTTGCAAGGCAAACGCCGCTGTGCTATCTTTCTGGGCCCTAATCCCACTCTTTTTGACTTTCTCCTTATAATGCCTTTTAGCATCCATATCGGATTTTTTTTTTTTTTTTTGGTTTTTGGGCCACACCCGGTGGTGCTCAGGGGTTACTCCTGGCTATCTGCTCAGAAATAACTCCTGGCAGGCATGGGGGACCATATGGGATGCCGGGATTTGAACCAACCACTTTAGGTCCTGGGTTGGCTGCTTGCAAGGCAAAAGCTGCTGTACTATCTCTCTGGCCTTCCATATCTTAATTGTGTGACTTAATATTGATTAGTTCATTCATCTTTACTTAGCCCGATATGTACAAGTCTGTTTAAATAGTATATGTTGATTATAACTATATTATATTTGATTACTATTTGTTTTAGGATATGTATATATTGTAGATATAAAATTTACATTGATCATAGTCTCACAGGAGCCAAATCATCTATTCTTTAGCAAGAGATACCAAAAGGTTGGTTGTTTTGCTTTGGGGACCACCCCATGTGGCTCTTGGTATTCCCTGTGATACCTAAGCCAATAGTACGGGCCTGACAACTGAGTGGTAGGGCCCAGCAATATTGGTGGTCACCAGAGCCACTGTGGTGGTACTTGTAGGCCATCAAGAGTACACCTGGGGGCCGGGAAGGTGGCGCTAGAGGTAAGGTGTCTGCCTTGCAAGCGCTAGCATAGGACGGACCGCAGTTCGACGATCCCCGGGCGTCCCATATGGTCCCCCCAAGCCAGGGGCGATTTCTGAGCGCATAGCCAGAAGTAACCCCTGAGCGTCAAACGGGTGTGGCCCAAAAACCAAAAAAAAAAAAAAAAAGAGAGAGAACACCTGGTGATACTGTGGAGGAAGGGAGCATGAATTTCTGGGGACCTAGCCCTTTGAATTGTCTCCCTGACTTGGGGTTTTATTTATTCCAGATATCTTTATTCTTATTATAAAAAGATACTTAATTTGGGGGCCAGAGGGATAGCACAGTGGTAAAGCTTGGCTTGCAAGCAGCCAACCCAGGGCTGACGGTGGTTCTAATCCCAGCATTCCATATGGTCCTCCGTGCCTACCAGAAGTGATTTCTTTTTGGGGAGAGTGTTTGGGGGGGTCACACCCGGCAACTCTTGTTGAAAGTCAGCCCCTGAAGAGGTTGACTGATGGAGGGTGAGGCCTTTCTCCTCCAGCTCAGACTACACATCTGTTACCCTGTTCAGTCGGCGGTTCTGAGGTGAATGCAACGGGAAGAAAGTCAACAGGCAGTCAGGCTTCGGGAAGGAAACAGCTCTTTTTTTTTTTTTTTTTTTTTGGGGTCACACCCGGCAGCGCTCAGGGGTTACTCCTGGCTCCACGCTCAGAAATCGCTCCTGGCAGGCTCGGGGGACCATATGGGAGCCGGGATTCGAACCACTGACCTTCTGCATGAAAGGCAAATGCCTTACCTCCATGCTATCTCTCCAGACCCACGAAACAGCTCTTTATTCCGTGAAGAGGCCGAAGCCAAAAGGCCTAAGATTAGGCCCCAGGAAACAATCCCCTCGCCTTCCACAGACCCTTGCTTTTATCCCTCAGAATCAGGTATCACCCAATAGTGGGATCAGGTTCCACCCAATGGTGGGAGCAGAATCAGGTACCACCCTAGGGTGGGAGCAGAATGCCAGGTCACACCCTAGGGTAGGGCACAATCACCGATCAGGGTAGGGTCAGTAACATAATAATCCCATTAAAATGTTTACATACACAACAATTCTCAGAGGTTACTCCTGGTTCTACACTGAAAAATTGCTCCTGGCAGTCTCAGGGGACCAAATGGAATGCCAGGATTTAAACCGCTGTCCTTCTGTATGCAAGACAAATGCCCTACCTCCATGCTATCTTCCGGCCCCAGGAGAGATTTCTGAGCACAGTTCCAGGAGTAACCCCTGAGCGCTGCTGGGTATAACCCTAAAACCAAATATATATATATATATATACATATATATATATATGAATATATACATACATAATTTATTAATACTAAAAGGTAATACATGCTTACTATGAAAAATATCAAAGCTATCATAGCTATTCCTTCCAAGTTCCATTTTTTCTCCAGTAATAACATGTGTCAATGTGTCTTCGTTATTAATGCATTTTGGGGGGGGGGGGTTTGGGTCACACCCATATGGGATGCCGGGATTTGAACCAGTGACCTTTCACATGTAAGGCAAACGTTGTGCTATCTCTCCGGTTCCGCATTTTTCTTTAAGAAGTAAATACAGGGCCCGGAGAGATAGCACAGCGGCATTTGCCTTGCAAGCAGCCTATCCAGGACCAAAGGTGGTTTGTTCGAATCCCGGTGTCCCATATGGTCCCCCGTGCCTGCCAGGAGCTATTTCTGAGCAGACAGCCAGGAGTAACCCCTGAGCACTGCTGGGTGTGGCCCAAAAACCAAAAAAAAAAAAGAAGAAGAAGAAGAAGTTGTAAATACAGGGGCTGGAGAGAGAGCACAGTGGTGGGGCGTTTGCCTTGCAAGCAGCTGACCCAGAACCAATGGTAGTTTGAATCCCGGCATACCATATGGCCCCCCTGTTCCTGCCAGGAGCGATTTCTGAGCAGAGAGCCAGGAGTAACCCCTGAGCACCACAGGTGTGGGCCAAAAGCTAAAAAAAAAAAAAAAAATGCAGATTTAGAAAATTAAACAAAAATATATGGCTTAATGCGTTATTGTGAAGTAAAAACTCTTGAAATCCTAACCGAATCATAAACAGAATTTTACCAAGGGATTATTAAGAAATACTGTTCTAAAGAAAAAGAATGCTCTATTCTACCAGATTATCATTTAGCATAGAGGAAGGATGAAGAGTTTTACAGATTAAGAAAAAATAAAGCACTTAATCACTACAAACCTGGCCTTGCAAATTTCCAAGCCCGTTCTAAGCCCCTTCCATGCCCAGTTCCAATTATAATTTCTCTCTTCAGTAGTTACTTGATTGCACTGAAAGAATTATACAACCCATATGTACCCTAGACTCTACTCTGTTTCTAATTACAAAAAAAAAAGAAAATTAAAATTTTGAAATTTATTTGAATCTATGCATTGTCCCCTCTTTCTTTTCTTTTTCTTTTTTTGGGCCACATCTTAGCAGTGTTCAAGGAGTTATATCTGTTCTGTGCTTTTTAGTTGCTCCTGGTGGTCTGGTGGTGCTGTGGTGCCTGGAATCAAACCTGGCTCTTTAGCCTGCAAAGCCTGTGCTAGTCTGTTGTGCTGAAAGTTTCCCCACCCTGTATCTTTTTTGAGTTAGTGCTTTTGAATTTTTTGAGATGTAGAATAACTGGATCTATGGAAGTTTTATTCTGACTTTTTTTGTTAAGTCTCCAAATTGTTTTCTGTAGAATATACAGTCTGACCAACAGTGAAATGAGGGTTCCTTTTTTACCACATCCTTATCCCTAGCAAAAGTGTTTGTTTCCTTTTTTTTTTATAGATGGAATTCTCACTCAAGTGAGATTATACCTCATTGTTGTTTTGCAATTTTTTTTGTTTGTTTTTGGGCCACACCCGGCAGTGCTCAGGGGTTACTTCTGCCGAGCACAGGGGACCATATTGGACGCAGGGATTCGAATCAACCACCTTAGGTCCTGAATCGACTGCTTGCAAGGCAAATGCCACTGTGCTATTGCTTCGGCTCCTCATTGTTGTTTTGACTTGAGTTTCCCTGATAATAATTTAACAATGATGAACAATTGATCACATTTCTTTTGGTGATGATTGCCTTTTTCAGAAAACTGTTTGTTCATTTCTCCAGTTTTTGAGGGTGCTAAATTGTTTTCAGGTTGTTTTGTGTTTTGTTTAAGCTTTAGATATCTTGGATACTAGCTCTTCTTATGATGTACTATATAAGAATATTTTTCCCATTTAGTAAGGTGTCTTTATTTTAGCCCATGTTCCTTTTGCCTGTAAAACCTTTTAAATATAATCTATTTGATTATTTTTGGGTTTTTTTTTTTTTGCCAATATAATCAGATCACTAAAGAAATCTCTGAGGTCCATATCCTGAATAGTTTTGTTTGTTTGTGTGTTTTTTTTTTTGAGCCACACCTGCAGCACTTGGGTTACTCCTGGCTCTGTGCTCAGAAATTGCTCTTGGCAGGCTCAGGGAACCATATGGGATGTCGAGAATCGAACCTGGGCGTGCCCTGGGTTAGGTGCATGCAAGGCAAATGTCCTACTGCTGTGCTATCACTCCGGCCCCATATCCTGAATAGTTCTGCCTATATTTTTCTCAGTTTATCTTATGATTTTGGATATAAAATAAATGTCTTCATGCACTCTGTATTTTGTGTATGGTGTGAGATAGATATTCAGCTTAATTTTTTTGCATGCCAATCTCTAGTTTTCCTAGCTCCTTTTGTTGAAGAGATTTTTTTAATTCCACTTCATGTATCCAGCTCCTTTGTCAGATTAATTGTCAATATATTTGAGGGTTTTTCTTGGGATTCATAATTTTATTCCAAGTCTTACTGTCTCCCTTTGTTCCACTATCACACAGACTTGCTTACCAGAACTTTATAGGATAATTTAAAGTTGGAAAATACAATATTTTCTATCTTTTTTTCCTCAAAATTACTCTGGCTATCTGGGGGGTTATGATTTCATACAAATTTTAGAAGTATTATTTCTTTACTATTTTTAATGAGGTAACATGATTTGCAGAACTGTTAATTATACTTTTTTTTTTTTGGAGGGGTCACACCTGGCAGCGCTCAGGGTTACTTCTGGCTCCATGCTCAGAAATCACTCCTGGCAGGCTTGGGGGACCATATGGGATGCTGGGATTTGAACCACTGTCCTTCTGCATGCAGGCAAATGCCTTACCTCCATGCTATCTCTCCGGCCCTGTTAATTATACTTTTCAAGTCTAATTATTCCAATACCACACCCCTCACCAGAATACCTTCCTCCCTCTGTCAGGGTCCCAGGTTCTCTCCCATCCAACCTCACTCTTGACTCCACCCTAGATAAGCTTGGTTCTGTTGGCAAATTTTCAAGTACTGATACCTTTTGTTGTTCCATAATTATATTTTGTTATATTTCACATATGGGAGAGATTTTATTTTTATTGTGGAAGTGGTGACACACACACACACACACACACACACATATATATATATATATATACACACAAATGATTGAAGTTAAAACTCCTGAAATTCCATACAATGGTAAATCAAAGATAAGTAAACATTTAAAAACTATATATATTGGGATCAGAGCAATAGAACAGTGGGTAGGGCACTTGTCTTGCACACAGTTGACCTAGTTTCAGTCCCTGGAATCCTATATGGTACCCCAAGTCCCACCAGTAAAGGTCACCAAACACAGAGCCAGGAGGAAGCCCTGACCATCATTGGGTATGGTAAAAAAACGAGGGTCAGAATGATCTTTTCTTTACAGATACATAAACTTAAAAAATTAGTAGCAGGAATACTTTATGCTAATACATTAAAAATCACAAAATGGATAAATCCTACAATACATAATTAAGAAAGAGGAGGAACACTTAAAAAACTGTAAGGGAAAATATGGAGACCTATGGAGTGAGATTGGTAAACCTGAAAGGTGAGACCTGGTGCCTGATCTAAACATGGTGGAAACCCCTTCTGACAGCAGAGTGGGCAGTGAAAAGAGGGTTGCTGAAAGCTTGGAGCAGCTCCCCAAAGGTCCAGGCCCCCAACTTTTCTTCTACATAAAGTACTTTTTCTGAGGACAGGACCTTGGCCTCCCAATTTTCAGAAACTTATAGAGGCCATTGATTGGAAAAAGACCAGAAAGAAAAGGCTTCATTAATGGTGGACTGGTATCTGGATGAGACCTACAGCCCCAACATGAATTTCGGCTTTGGAAGTAATGGACTTTCATGTTAAGACCACCTTGCTTTAAACTCCCAGATGCATGGCCGCAGTGATGGAGAGCTGCTTCCCCGCAGCCCCAAGGTGCAGAGAGGTGGTGGCAGGGGCGGGGGAACTCCCAATCAGGCAAGTGGTATGGCATGGCTTGTGGCTCCAGCCGGGGCCTGAGGTTCTATGGAGCCAAAGCTACGTGGCCAACCCACGTGTCCTGGGGAATTGCCCACAGCTTATCTACATCTAGATAACTTTGTGGTGGTGATGGGAAAAAAAGAAGAAAAAGGAGAAAAAGAACAGAAGCCAACAAAGTCCAACTGAAAAGCTGATTTTTAGGGCTGGAGAGATAGCATGGAGGTAAGGCGTTTGCCTTACATGCAGAAGGAAGCTGGTTCGAATCCCAGCATCCCATATGGTCCCCTGAGCCTGCCAGGAGCGATTTCTGAGTCTGAGTGTAGAGCCAGGAGTAACCACTGAGCGTTGCTGGGTGTGACGAACCCCCCAAATAGAAAAGCTCATTTTTAAAACCTGCATTTAAACTGTTTCAGGTTATCTCTTAATTCTAGTTGTATTATTGTCTTGCTGGTTTAAATGTGTTTTATGGTATTTGCTAATTAATATTTTCAATTGCATGATGTTTTATGGTGTATCTTAATGTAGCAGTCTGTTTTCAAACTGTATTTTTTTGCAGAAATGTTCTTGTCATTTTGTTTAGGGAAGTTTAATAAAAGGAACTAAGAATGTTCCAGTATAAAAGTGCTTGGTTAAATAGCATTAAGAATTTTAAACTAGGGGGCCAGCGAGGTGGTGTTAGAGATAAGGTGTCTGCCTTGCAAGTGCTAGCCAAGGAAGGACGCGGTTCGATCCCCCGGCGTCCCACATGGTCCCCCCAAGCCAGGGGCAATTTCTGAGCGCGTAGCCAGGAGTAACCCTTGAACATCAAATGGGTGTAACCTGAAACCAAAAAAAAAATTTTAAACTAAGGTGTATTTTGCAGAAAAGTTCTGTTTATGGAAAAAGCTGACATTTTAATTATACTCTTTAAACTTGGTTGCTTTGGGGAATATTAGGGTTCTTGCCTTTGGCCAAAGATGGAGGTCAGGGAAACAAAAGCTCTGTAACCTCGTCTAATTTTTTTCTTTCTCTTTAAAAAAAATAAATAAATAAAATAAAGAACCCGGTGATGTTACTCTTCCCCAAATTTCTGCCTGTCTTACCTGGCTGGATAGTGAGACCCTCCCACATCTGGGAGGTGTCTGTAGTTAGTAATTAGAGTGGCTTTGGAGGAAGAGTGAGAGAAGCAGCAAGAGGAGGAGGAGGAGGAGGAGGAGGAAGGAAGACGTAGCAGATTGAGAAGAGGAGAGAAATCAGAGACAGCATGGATGCAGAAGAGCAAGAAATAGGCTGTTTAGCTTAGAAGCCATGTGAAATATGCACGTGGTGGTTAGGGCCTTAATAAAGCTGGATGTCTCCTAAAACTTCAACTGACTGCTGTGGATCATTTCTTCGCCGTTATCCAGAACCTACAGACGCGCCAGGCCCCATGGGCTGTAGGCACCAGGCCGGGATGAGAAAGGCCTCACCATCAATCCATCCATGAACATTTAAGACTTTATAATTAATATTTAAAACAATAAACCTATAAAAGCATAAGAGTGTTTTTCCTAAAAAGGGAAGATTGGCTTTATGTTAGAAAATGTAATATATAATACTTAGGTATTTGCATTAATAAATAAAATTTGTAATAAAAATCACTGTAGATGTACAAATAACTGAATAGGCATAGAATATTCAATATAAGTGAAATTCATTATTTTAAAAATATAAAATTCGAAAGATATGGAAAGATAGCATGGAGGTAAGGCATTTGCCTTACATGCAGAAGGATGGTGGTTCGAATCCTGGCATCCCATATGGTCCCCTGAGCCTGCCAGGAGTAATTTCTGAGCAAAGAGTCAGGAGTAACCGCTGAGTGCTGCCGGGTGTGACCCCCCCCAATATATATATAAACATTCTTAGGCTGGAACAATAGTGCAACTGTATTGTGTTTGCCTTGCATGCAACTGATCCAAGACGGACCTTGGTTAAATCCCCCCAAGTCCCCTACTGTCCCATATGGTCCCCCAAACCAGGAGCGATTTCTGAGCACATAGCCAGGAGTAACCCCTGAGCATCACCAGGTGTGGCCCCCAAAAAACAAAACAAAACAAAATATATCAACATTTTTAACAAGCTAGAAATAAACAAATCTTTTTTTTCCTTCTGTTTTAGGGTCACACCCAATAGTGCTCAGGACTTACTCCTACTCTGCACTTAAGAATTACTTCTTGGGGGCCGGAGAGATAGCCCAGCGGCATTTGCCTTGCAAGCAGCCAACACAGGACCTAAGGTGGTTGGTTCGAGTCCTGGTATCCCATAAGGTCCCCCGTGACTGCCAGGAGTGATTTCTGAGCGTGGAGCCAGAAGTAACCCCTGAGCACAGCTGGGTGTGGCCCCCCCCCAAAAAAAAAGAATTACGTTTTGGGGCCAGATCAGTGACGCAGTGGTAGGGCCTTTGCTTTGCACGTGGCTGACCTAGAATGTACTGTGGTTCAATCCCCTGGCGTCCCATAATGTCCCCCAAGCCAAGAGCGATTTCTGAGCGCAGAGCCAGGAATAATCCCTGAGCATCACCAGGTGCGGCCCAAAAACCAAGAAAGAAAGAAAGAAAGAAAAAGGAAGGAAGGAAGGAAGGAAGGAAGGAAGGAAGGAAGGAAGGAAGGAAGGAAGGAAGGAAGGAAGGAAGGAAGGAAGGAAGGAAGGAAGGAAGGAAGGAAGAAAGGAAGGAAGGAAGGAAGGAAGGAGAAGGGAGAGAGAAAGAAAGAAAGAAAGAAAGAAAGAAAGAAAGAAAGAAAGAAAGAAAAAAGAGAGAGAGAAAGAAAGAAAGAAAGAGAGAGAGAAAGAAAGAAAAAGAGAGAAAGAAAGAAAGGAAGAAAGGAAGGAAGGAAGAAAGAAAGAAAGAAAGAGAGAGAGAAAAAGTTCTTGTATGACTTGGCTCCTCTGAGATTTGGGGTTTGAAGCCAAGTCAGCTGAATTTAAGGCAGGCACCCTAACTGCCTTGTTACCCTGAAAATAAAACATCCTCTGAAAATAAGACCTACTTACAAGTTTCCTTCTGGGTGAAAAATAAGGCATCCCCCCAAATATAAGGCCCCCCCAGGCTCTGTCTCAGAATGAAAATTAATTTTCAAGATGGTGAATAAATTCTGATACTGTAGGATTCACAATTTGTCTGGTTTGTGTTGACAACTACCATACTACCATACCATATATAAGTAATAAACTTTATTTTCCTTTAAGTATAAATGCATATTGTATTCTTCTTCATGGAAGACTTAGCACATCTTTGGGAGCAAAAATTAATATAAGACACTGTCTTAGTTTTGGGGCAACAGGGTACTATACTATTGCTCTGGCCCAAAACACCTTTCTTAATTTAGTGGAGGGCAAGCATAAGAGCCATAAGTGCATGACATATTTGATAGCAAAGTACTGAGAAATGTGTCTTGTTTTTAAAGATTCTCTCTCTCTCTCTCTCTCTCTCTCTCTCTCTCTCTCTCTCTCTCTCTCTCTCTCTCTCTCTCTCTCTCTCTCTCTCCCTCCCTCCCTCTCTCCCTCCCTCCCTCTCTCCCTCCCTCCTCTCTCCCTTCTCTCCTCTCTCTCCTTTGTTGTTTTGTTTTGTTTGGCCACACCTGCCAGTACTCAGGGGTTACTCCTGGCTCTGCTCTCAGAAATTACTCCTGGCAGGCTTTGGGGACCATATGGGATGCTGGGGATCAAACCCTGGTCAGCCGTGGGCAAGACAAATGCCTTACCTACTGTGCTATCACTCTGGCCCCTAAATACGCTCTTTTGACACTTCTTACAAAATTGATTTTAAGACTATGAATTTCTTAGACTGTTGGCCATGAAATTCCTTCAAATATGAATTATAATCTAGTTGAATAGAGGCATTTTTAACATTTTAATTATTTACTTATTTATTTTTAATATCTTTATTTAGATACCTTGATTACAAATATGATTATAGTTGGGTTTCAGTCATGTAAAGAACACCCCCCTACACCAGTGCAACATTCCTATCACCAATATCTCAAATCTCTTTCCTCCCCATCCCACCCCCGCCTGTAATTCTCTCATTCGTTCACATTGTTATGATAGTTCTCACTGTAGTTATTTCTCTAACTGCACTCATCACTCTTTGTGGTGAGCTGCATGTCATGAGCTGGACTTTCCAGCCCTCCTCTCTTTTGTCTCTGAGAATTATTGCAAAAATGTCTTTTCTTTTTCTTTTTTTTTTGGTTTTTGGACCACACCCGTTTGATGCTCAGGGGTTACTCCTGGCTATGAGCTCAGAAATCGCCCCTGGCTTGGGGAGACCATATGGGACGCCGGGGGATCGAACCGCGGTCCGTCCTACGCTAGCGCTTGTAAGGCAGACACCTTACCTCTAGCGCCACCTTCCCGGCCCCCTTTTATTTTTCTTAAAACCCATAGATGAGTAGTTTTTATTTTGAATAGAGAAATTCTTTTTTGTTTGTTTGTTTTGGGGCCACACCGGTGATGCTCAGGGGTTACTCCTGGTTATGTGCTCGGAAATCGCTCCTGGCTTGGGGGACTGTATAGGATGCCAGGGAATCAAGCCTTGGTCCATCCTAGGCTAGCTCGGGCAAGTCAGCCGCCTTACCGCTTGTGCCACTGCTCTGGCCCTGGATAGAGGAATTCTTGATAAGGTGTTCATTACATTAAGGATTCCTCCCTCTTTCCATATCCCACTGTGTTCTTTCCTGTAGAGTCTCATTTAATAGATCTTCTGTGAATCTTATGGGCTTTCCTTTGTATGTAAGTTCCTTCTTTCATCTTGATGCTTTCAATATTCTGGCCCTATCTTTGGCTTTTCTCATTCTGATTAGAATGTATTTTGTAATTATTTTAGATGGGTCTATTTTTACTGGGACTCTTTGGGCCTTTTGGATCTGGATTCCTGTACTCTGCAACTCTGAGAATTTCTAATCTATGATTTTTTTAATCAGTAGTTATTCGGCAAAACTGTCTTCCTGTTCTTCAGGGATTGTGATGATTCTTTTTATTTATTTATTTGGTTTTTTGGGACACTCCCAGTGATGCTCAGGGGTTACTCCTGGCTATGTGCTCAGAAATCACTCCTGGCTTGGGGGATTGTAAGGGATGCCGGGGCATAGAACCATGGTCCATCCTAGGTCAGTCGCGTGCAAGGCAAATGTCCTACTGCTGTGCCACTGCCCTTGCCCTGATTGTGATGATTCTTAAAGCCCCCTACCCATTATACTATCTCACTGGCCCCCATATTGATTCCCTTGAACTCATCCATAGTTCTGTGGGCTGTTAATTTCTTTTCAGACTCTTTCTACATCTTCTATTGTTTTTAAAATAAAGTTTCTGCATGTCATCTTGGAGTTTACTGGTCTCTTTTATAGCTGCAGTTATTCTGCTGCTCACATCTCCTTGGTTTTTGTTTTTAATATGACCAACTATGCTGACTACCTGTGCCATTGTTTCTTCAAGTTCATTAAACATCTTCAACCTGGGGTCACTTCAGTGATTATTCTATGAGAGTTTACTGAACTAGTTGGTACTTGCAGAGCCTTTATGTGCTATTATTTTCACTGAGCTTGGTGGGTTTTTGTGTCTTTTTATGTTTAGTGTGCTTCTGCTGTGCTGAGGATGAAGTTAGCCCTTCTCAGACTCTCTGAGAACTTAGGTTGGGTTTAGTTATCTGTACCTAGCTATAGAAGATAGAGTGTATGCAGTGTGATGTTCGATGATTAGAACTGTCTCCCGTGATATGTAGAGCTACGTTCCTGTGCTGTTCAGGATATAAGAAACCTCTGGAAGATTGGATGAACAAGCAGAGGGTGTGAGATGTGGAGGTGGACCTGCTGAGTTGGTGCACATCAGATATGGAAGCTGCCAGGGCTCAGTTGGCAGGGTGGAGAATTTGCTTCCGGTTTCAGAAAGTCCCTGGGATGATAGCTGGAGATGAACCTACCCTGGAAGGTTTGAGGAGCAAGTACAGGGACTGATATGTGGAGGTGAGCTTGCTGAGATCGAAGTGCTTGTTTATTGGCCTTGAAGCGTGTCATTGAAATTTTGTTCAGAATTTTAATTGATTCTGTACAATTCTTTGGCTAGGATAATTTTTTGCAATGTTAATATTTTCAATCTTTGAACATGGAATATTTATTTTCCATTCCCTGGTGTCTTCTATTTCTTTCAATACTGTCGTAAGTTTTCAATATATGCATTTCACCTTTGTTGTCTCCTAGCTCCTTACATTTTGGACACTATTTTAAATGCATTGTCCTTTTATCCTCCCTCCTTTTAAATATAGCTGCATTACTTTTTGTTTTGTTTTGTTTTGGGGGGCCACACCCATTTGACGCTCAGGGGTTACTCCTGGCTATGCATTCCGAAATCGCCCCTGGCTTGGGGGGGAACCATTTGGGGTGCCAGGGATCGAACTGCGGTTCGTCCTAGGCTAGCACTTGCAAGACGCCTTACCTCTAGTGCCACCGCTCTGGCCCCTGAATTCCATTTTTTTTTTTTTTTTTTTTTGGTTTTTGGGTCACACCCGGCAGCGCTCAGGGGTTACTCCTGGTTCTATGCTCAGAAATCGCTCCTGGCAGGTTCAAGGGACCATCCTGCAATTCTTTTTAAGGAAATATTTCCCCTCATGTGCTAGTTGTTTACCCATTGGTACAATTCACATAAGGAAAACGAAAAGATAAATATTTGAATCTTTCCCTTACTTTGTCATCTTTTTCCAGTCATTTTTTAAAATTATGAAGATCCCCCTGTTTCTGAACTCATGGGTTCAAGCATTTTGGTAGGTTTTAATGCACTGCAATGATTATTTTTACTGAAATGGAAAAACTCTTCCATCTTTGGTCAGCAAAATGTTTTTCAAGTTCATTTGATGTTAACTCTAAGGACTGACAGTTATATGTCAAGATATGACAAGATATTCCAGATCAGAGCATTCCAGATTTATTTGGCCTACTGCCCCTTTTAAGGAAAAAAAGTCACTCAGTGCTTCCCTTTTTTTTTTTTTTTAAACGAACAGAAAGTGCCTCCTGATTGAACCAAGACTAGTATGCCCCTTTTCTTCCCCTGATCAGATCCTTCAATGCTCCCTGAGGACCAGTATCGCTCCTTTGGAAAACAACATTCAGTATTCAAGACTAATTTTCTTTCTTTGTTGCATGACTGGAATCAGTCACAGCTCTAGGAAGCCTGATTTCTTTGAATAGAAAAAGCTATCCTAAGACATTATTGTGACCATTAGAGTTGCTCACTGTTATGCTGATCACTTTTTCTAGGTGTTTTCTAATGACAAGAGCTAGGAAATATTTATGGTAATATGTCTCATGCATTCAAATGTATATTTATACTTAAAGTGAAGAATTTTCATTATCCTGTATCCTTTTATATTACATCTTTATCTCTTTTCTCGGTACTGAGAATCTGTTTCTAGGACACAGGGGAGGATACAATGAGAATATCTAATAGTTTCTCTTTTGCTCTGTATCATAATACTCAGTTTCAGAATGGCAATACTACCACTCCTGACATGATTTCCAAAAGCAGTTTAAAAAGTTTTGTGTGTATTCTCAATACTCTTAGACAGCTGCGTTCTATCACATAGCCATTCTATAGCTTCTTTTTTTAAGCCCTCAGTTAGTCTTATCTCTGTAAATAACTATATATCTGATACTTTCCACCTCTCTTTATGGCAATCTCTGTAGTTATTTGGCTTGTCTGAAGTGTGTTTTCTAGTAGATTATTCAGGAAGAGCTCATTGAAACAGTATTTTTAGAGTTGTGTGTTGATAAATTTGCCTGTGGTCTTTATACCCAAGTCACTGAAGTAGGTAGAACATCCTTTCCTCACATTTTTTTCCTTTTGATTATTTTAAATGTTTCTTTCTTTTTCAGCTGACAGTAGGCTGTACTGTCAAAATTCATTGATGACAGTTTTATTTTATAACTCATTTGCTATTTTTTGCTTAGGTTACCAAATAATTTTTTCCTTTAAAAAAAGGATCTATTTTCTTTTTACTACAGTATGACTTGCTATTGGACATTCTCAGGATATTTTTATCTTTCAATAAAGAGGTTTTTGTTTTTTGTTTGTTTTTGTTTTTGGTGTGTAAGTTGTATATGTGGTGTGCATTGATCACACCCTGTGATGCCCAAGATTATCCTCTGGTGGTGCTTGAGGGAGCCATTTGTGGTGCTGGGGATTTGAACTAGACCATACTTGGACTTGACCATATTTATTGCAAGGCTATTGTCTTTCCTTCTACTTCTTCCAGCCCCAGTAAAGACTTATTTTTTTTCCCAAAAATTTACTTTATTTAAAGAGCATTTATCACAAAGTCGACATGGTTGATCTTTTTTTTTTTTTTTTTTTGGTTTTTGGTTTTTGGGCCACACCCGGCGGTGCTCAGGGGTTCCTCCTGGCTGTCTGCTCAGAAACAGCTCCTGGCAGGCACGGGGGACCATATGGGACACCGGGATTCGAACCAACCACCTTTGGTCCTGGATCGGCTGCTTGCAAGGCAAATGCCGCTGTGCTATCTCTCCGGGCCCGGTTGATCTTAATACATTTATTTTCAGATAAGTGGGAGTAAAATTATTTTAAAAAAGAAAATAAGGAAGAAAAGAAAAAAAATAGATGTACAGTGTCAAACAAATTTGTGAAAATTACTGTATCTTCAATGACATCATTAAGTTATTTTCAGAAGATTTAATAAGCTCTTATTGCTAGCTGACCATTCTTTTTGTTTGTTTGTTTTGTTTTTTTGTTTTTCGGGCCACACCCGTTTGATGCTCAGGGTTACTCCTGGCTAAGAGCTCAGAAATTGCCCCTGGCTTGGGGGGACCAAATGGGACACCGGGGGATGGAACTGCGGTCCTTCCTTGGCTAGTGCTTGCAAGGCAGACACCTTACCTCTAGCGCCACCTCACCGGCCCCGCTAGCTGACCATTCTGTTATTTTATTTGTTTCAGAACATTTGGTGACTTCGGCTACACATTGGTATGTTCCTATGGGGATGACAGTATTAAACAAAAATGAAGTTGTCACGTGGTTCAGAAATTATAAGCACTGTTATTGACACTGCAGCTTCTGTGGGGCATGCTTTGGCTGCTAGTCCTCCACAAGTATGAGAAGGGAGGAAAAGGGTCCCCATACTCACTCCAAAAAAGTCCTGGTGATATCTGGCATATCTGGAGTTTTGGTGAGATTGGTGTCTCTACAGAATCATAGGAGAGGTAAAGCAGGGACATAGGGTGAAGCAGCAATTGTGAGTGATGGGTGCAGCAGGCATGACTTTGGCAGGGCAAGAACTTGGCCCACCTTCTCCTCCTGAGATTGCCAGCTCTCAGCTGCATGACCAGTGCACCCATAATTTACCACAACTTGATTTATATTTCTCTTAAGAACAGAGTGAATCTTTGAACCAGGCAGGATGTAGATATTAAGAAAGAGTATTTTAACAATACTTTTTAATATTAGGAAACTTGTCTTAAATTGTAGTTTTTTAATATTTGTTCTGTTCTCTTGCTTGGTCTTTTTAAATCTAATGTTGGGTGTCATTTATCTTTATAAGATATGTCTGCTTTGTATCTCTCCCTGTATCTCTCTCTATTGAACCTGGGACTATGGGCCTCCCCCAGCCACCTGATTGGTGAATTTCCCTCTCTCTATTCTCTCTTACTCTCTCTCTTCCTCCCTCTCTCCTTTTCTCCCTCCTTTTCACCCTCTCACCTACTCCCCTTTTCACCTACTCACCCTCTCACCCCCAGACAGTAGCAGCAGGCCTCAGACTCCAGGAGGAATAAAAAGGATACTTGATTTTCTCTCTGTCTCTCTCCCTGGTCTCTCCCTCTCTCTCTCCCTCTTTTCCTTTCTCTTCCTCTCCCTCCATCCTTCCCTTTTTTCCTTTTAGACACTGGTTTGCAATATTGTTCATGAAATGGTATACTGTGCATATCACTTTATCTTCTTTCAGCACTCAGCTTTTGTCCAGAGTGATCAGTTCTATCACTGTCAGCATGGTCCCTTCTATACCCTAACCACACTGTTCTACTATTGTGGCAAGCTTCCTAACATGGACTGGTCCTCCTGGCCCTTGTCTTTATTGTCTCTAGATATTATTTCTATGCTATCTTTTTTTTTTCTTATATCCCACAAATGAGTGTGATTATTCCATGTATATTCCTCTCCCTCTGACTCATTTTACTCATCATAGTACTCTCCATATCTATCAAAGTATAAACAAATTACATGACTTCATTTTTCTGAAAATCTGCATAGTATTCCATTGTATAGATATACCACAGTTTCTTCAGTCACTCGTCAGCTCTCAGGCACTTGGGTTGTTTCCAGATTCTGGCTATTGTAAATACTGCTGCAATGAGCATAGTAGTACAGAGGACTTTTCTGTATTGTGTTTTTGGGCTTTAAGGTATAGTCTTAGAGTTGTATTGCTGATCATATGAAAGCTGAATTTCTAGTTTTTTGAGAAATATTCATATTGTTTTCCAAAAAGGCTAAACTATTCAAAATTTCCATCAGCAGTGAAAAAATGAGAGTCCCTTTCTCCCTGCATCTGTGCCAGCACTGGCTGTTCTTTTTGATGTTTGCCAATCTCTGTGATATGAGATGATATCTCACTGTTGTTTTGATTTGCATCCCTCTATAAGATTAGTGAGGTGGAACATTTTTTTCATGTGCCTTTTAACCATCTGCATTTCTTCTTTGAGGAAATGCCTGTTCATTTCTTCTTCCCATTTTTGAATAGAGTTTTTTTTTTTCTTGCTGAGTTCTACCAGTGCCTTGTATATCCTAGATATTAACCCCTTATCAAGTGGGTATTGGGTAAATAGTTTCTCCCCTTCTTTGGGCAGTCTTTGTATTCCATTCAACATTTTCTTTGAAGTGCAGAAGCTTCTCAGTAGTCCCATTTGTTTATCTTTGCTTCCACTTGCTTGGCCAGTCGTGTTCCTAGTAGATACCTTCAGCTTCAGTGTCATGGAGTGTTCTGCCTACATTTTTCTCTATATACCTATGGTTTCAGGTCTGATATAAAGGTTTTTAATCCATTTTTTTACCTTTGTGCACAACATTAAATAAAGTTCTGAGTTTACTTTTTTTGCATGTTACTGACCAGTTTTCCCAACACCATTGGTTGAACAGGTTTTCCTTGCTCCACTTTGTATTTCTTGCCCCTTTATCACAGATTAATTATACTTGGGGGTGTGTGTCTGTCTCACAATATTCAAGTTTATTCCATTGATATGAGGCTTTGTCTTTTTTTTTTTTTTTTTTGGTTTTTGGGCCACACCCAGTAATGCTCAGGGGTTACTCCTGGCTATGTGCTCAGAAGTTGCTCCTGGCTTGGGGGACCATATGGGACACCGGGGGATCGAACCACGGTCTGTCCAAGGCTAGCGCAGGCAAGGCAGGCACCTTACCTTCAGCGCCACCGCCCGGCCCCGAGGCTTTGTCTTTATTACAGTTATATATGTTTAAAATGCTACTGCTTTATAGTACTGTTTAAATACTACTGCTTTATAATACTGTTTAAATACAGTTTAAATAAATAGGGAAAATGATTCCTCCCATTTTCTTTTTCCCAAGGATTTAATAAGCAATTTTAAAAATAAAACATGGGGCCAGAGTGATAGCATAGCAGTAGGGCGTTTTACTTGCATGCAGCTGACCAATCCAGGATGAATCTTGGTTCAATCCCTGGAGTCCCAGATGGTCCCCCAAGCCAGGAGTGATTTCTGAGTGCATAGCCAGGAGTAACCCCTGAGCATTACCAGATGTGGTCCCCCAAAAAAGACCCCCCAAAATAAAAATAAATAAAATGAAACAATCCCATTTACAATTGCACGGAAAAGGATAAAATAGGACAAGGCTGGGTCGGAGAGATAGCATGGAGATAAGGTGTTTGCCTTGCATGCAGAAGGGCCATAGTTCAAATTCCAGCATTCCGTATGGAATGAGCATAGAGCCAGGACTAACCCCTGTTTTTGAAAAGGGCTGGTATGTTAATTTTCACTTTATTACGTTGCTGTATGAAAATATTAACCCAACTTTGGCTAAAGGTGGAGTCAGAATTACAAAAGGGTCTTTATATTTCAGAGAAGGGGGAGATGTAACTCCACCCTGGATTTAGGTGTACCTACCTGAGACCCGCCCTTTTCTGGGAGGGGTCTTGGGAACTGGATATTAGGTGTAACCTTACCTGCAAGACCCCTCCCATTCCGGGGAGTAGTCTTGGAAGGTTATATAAAGCCTTTGACCCAGGGGATTGAGGTCTTTGCCCCTTTGGCTCTTGGCTGGCTCTCTTGCTTCTGGTCTTTGGGCAATATGGAGCCCAAAGGGAAGATGGCTGAAAGGAGTTAAGATGCAGGGTAGCTAAGAATGGCTAAGTGCTTAAAAGGTTATGAATAAAGCTGATGCTTCCTGATGCCTGTCTCTGGATGAGTGATTCCGCCGTTCACCTAACCTGGGACCCGCCAGTTGCAGAGCCACGAGGCCTGGGGTGGCAGAGAGAAATCCACCTCCATCCTTCTCCATCCAGCCCCATCTTTAATTATTTAATACTACACCAAACAAAAAAAAATAGGATTAGGGATACAGTTCAGTAGTAGAGCATTTGCCTTGCATGTGTAAGGCATTAGGTTTGATTCCTGGCTCCACAAAATTAAAAAATAAAAGTAAAGGACCAAGTATCTGGAACAGCTTTAGGGAGATAGCTCAAAGAGATGAACTGCATGCTTGCATTCTTGAGATCCTGCATTTAATACTCAGTACTGCACAGGCCAAAGCAACACTACATCAACTGGTCCATACACCGAACTGTTAGACTTTCACTGCCAGGAGTGGTTTCTGACAACTGTTGAGGAGGATCTACAGAAAGGAAGGAAGAGAGGGAGGGAAGGAAGGTGAAAGGGAAGGAGGACGACAATACCTGGAGTAACCTAATACACTGAAAATTATAAGGCAGTACTAAAAGTTAAAGAAGACAGAAAGAAATGGAAGTATGTGTTTATGGAAAAAATAAACATCATTGAATACCATTAACCTATAGATTCTACTCAATCCCTATCAAAATTCTCATAGTTTTTTATACTAATAGCATTTCAACTTCTATCAAACTGAAATTTCACCTTATAGATGTTTAGTATTGTATTGTGTAGATATACGGCAACTTCTTTATCTTACTCATCTGCTATTAGATATTTGAGTCGTGTCTGTGTATATCTTGACTATTTTACTTTGCACTGCAAAGAATCTAGGTCTTTATTCATCCCTTCAAGTTATTGTTTTTATGTTCTTGAAATAGATGCCAAGAAGTAGACTCACTAGGTCTATTAGTTTTTTGGTTTTGTTTTGTTTTAGGACTACACCTGGCAGTGCTTACAGGTTACTCCTGGTCTGGACTCAGGAATTATTCTTGGCAGTGTTCGGAGGACTATATGGGATATTGGGGATTGAACCTATATTGGCTGCATGCAAAGCAAGGGCCCTGTTCTGTCTCTCCAGTCAGTCCCTGTTACTAGTTTTAAAAGCTGTCTCCAAGAATGCTTTCCAATGAGGCTGAATCAGAGGAAGGTTAGTTTATCACTACATCTGCCAATGATTGTTTTCAGTCCTTCTGGTACATGGGATTGTATCCTTTCCTCCTTTTCATTTTCAATTTTTTGAAATATATTTTTATTAATGTTTTGAGGCTACACATGGTGGTGCTTGGGGTTGCTCTTGGGTTTAGTGCTTTGGGTCAGTTCTGATGGTGGTAGGGGCCATGGAGTGTGAGATTGGACTCAGTGTCCTCCATGACAGCGCTCAGCCTGTCAAACTGTCTTCTCCAGCCTCTTCTGTATTGCTTTCATTGCTTTTGTATCCTTTTTTTTTTTTTTTTTTTTAAGTTTTTGGGTCACACCTGGCAGCGCTCAGGAGTTACTCCTGGCTCTGTTTTCAGAAGTCACTCCTGGCAGGCTTGGGGGACCATATGGGATGCCGGGATTCGAACTGGGATCCATCCTGTGTTGGCTGCGTGCAAGGCAAATGCCTTACCACTGTGCTATTGCTTTGGCCCTGCTTTTGTATCCTAATTTACTATATTCTTTTTCATTTTTAAATTTTCTTTCTTTTTACATAGGGGTTATTCCTGGCAAAGCTTTGCCAGGCAGTATGAGTCTGAATTGTGGGACTACCAGGGCCACCCTAGCATTGCTTTGGGGCTGGCAAAACTACACCTGGTAGTTCTGGCCGACCTGTTTGCAGAGTGGTATTGTGCTGTGCTTGGGAGTTTTTGGTATGTGCTCTCCTACTGCCCCATAGCCCTCTCTTTAGAGTCACGCTTTGAAGTCTAAGGCTTTCTGAGTATGTTGTTTTCTGCAAATAGAGATGATTTTACTTCTTTTTTATTTGAATGCCTTGTATATCTATATCTTTTTCCTGCCTAATTTCTCTGGCTAGTATTTCCAAAACTGTGTTGAAGAGTGGTGGTAGGAGAGGACAGACTGGTTTAGTGCCAGATCTTAGGGGAAAATCTTTTAATTTTGTGCCATTTTGTATAATGTTAGCTGTGGGTTTGAGCAGCTGCTGTTTCAGTGGATGTTGCCAGATATTCCAAAGCATTGCACTAATTCATATTATTGCCTACAATGGAAATTAAATGCCTGTTGCTCTGTGGTCTTGTCAATATTGGTTTGAAACCTCTCCAAGTTATGCATGTCTATATGTGCTTGGACAGCGATTTACAGACCTCTTTAGGAAACTGGTGAGAACTAATGGCCTTGTGAGAGAAAAGACATTGTATTACTTAAATGTTTTACATATAATTTCAGATTTCTTAACCGGTTGACATTTTTCAATCAGGTGACATTGTTCTTGCTGTTGCCATCTTATGTCACAGCTCTCTTAAACCTAGGCTTGGTGGAGTTGAGAGCACTTGAAAGTTTAAGCATAAAGAGCAATTGTAAGGGCAAGATCAATAGTTTATTCACTGGGGCCTGTGATAAGAGGCAATCACACTCTACTCAGTGGAGTCATGTGAACTCACTTATGTCTTATGTGTGTGTTTACTAAGAATTTAGAATGAAATTATATTTTTGTCCGATTTTTTCCAAATTTTCTTCCTCTTTCTGTCTGTGCAATTCTTAGTTTTTGTTCTTTTCTCTCCTTTTCCTTATGTCGTGATGCACTCGTTGCAGTGAAATTAAAGCACAGTTTTTGTTTTTCATTTACCTTTCTCCCCTACCATCTTTGTAACAATACTTTTGGCCCCAGGTTTCAGAAAGAAGAAATTATTTATTTTTCTTTCCACAGTCTCCCTCATCTTTGTTTTGGGAACATATACAATGGACATTTGCTATGTACCAGACATTCTGTTTTGCAATGTGAGGGATATAAAGAGAGCCTGACTCAAAAGAGACTATAACCCACTGGGGAAAATTGGACAAGTATTGTATTTTTATGGATTTGTTTCCCTCATTAGGCCAGTGCTTTTCTGAAGAGTAGAGAGGCATGTCTTATCCCTGATATCCCTAAACCTGGTATACTGGAGATGTCAGTAAATGTCTGTTTAATGAGTAGCAGAAGCCAGATGAGTGAGAGAAAATGAACCGAGGAAGCGCCATCAGAAAGGAATAAGCAAGTCTCCCCGAGACTGAAAGGAAGGACAGTGGATAAAGCTGCCTGGAGTCCATTTGAGCTCAGCATTTACAAAAATAGATTTGAGTGTGATAGGCAAAGAGCATAGAGAGGGGCAGTATTCAGGACAAGTAAAATATGGAGAGAGATGAGCAGCACTTGGGACCTGTGCATGAGGGACAATGATGCAGGAGGATATCAGGCAGGGACCTAATTGGCTTAGGCAGGCTGTGACAGCATATGAGTAGAACTGTGAGGGGCAGCAAGTGTGAATTTTGAGAAGGAGTTGCCCAGAGTGGCCTGGGGGATGCTTCACCTGGCTGCAGTAGCATGTGGGATGGCACATAGAGGGACAATTTTTGTTCAGTGGACATTTGGTCTCATGGTCTCCTAAGAATCCTTTTAGCTCAAGATGCTTGGAGCTCTATTCCTAGAGCTCTGAGGGGCTAGCCTGGTTTCAGTGGCTGTTGTTCATTTTAGAGTCCTACCTCATGGTGTATAGAGGGACTCAGTGGGCCATGATGATGCCTGGGATCAAACTTATACGTCTCCTGCATGAAAGCATGTGCTCAGTCTGTTGAACTGTTTCTTTGCTCTTTTATACATTGGAAGTGGGTGGTGGAAAGAAGATGTCTTGGTGATGGTGTTTGGGGAAGTGATTCTTTCCAATTCAGTCAAAAGGTGTCCAACCCATAAATACTTATTAGGGACTAAATCCACTCACAAGTGGGAGGGAGCTTCCATGCACTCCTCAGTAGGGGACCGTAGAGTATGTAGGGGGAGAGTGTGACTAAGTAAGGGAAGGTTCCTGAGTTCACACATTTAGCTCTCAGAATTGGCAGCCTGGGAGAAGGCCCAGCTGGGGGCAGCATCCGCTGCTGGGACTGCAGGGAGGAGGTGTGGACCTGTGCTTGTGTGCAGCAGACACACCAGCAGGTTTGCAGAGAGCCAACCTTGTGTTCAGCAGCCTGGAACATCCAGGCTTCCGCGCCCATGCTTGGGTGGGCTCCTGCCAGCACTGTACCGTGAGGAATTGTCAGGACAGGGCAGCTGCTTTTATAAGCTTTATGGTGCAGTGTTGCAAGACTAGCTTAAGCCCATGATTGAGTCAAGTTTTTAGGGAAAGCTGAAACCTCTCTTGTTGCTGACTTAAATCCTCCTGCAATTTTGCCTACTGTTATGCCACTGGCTATGTGGCTCCTTTGATTTCTTTTCTGAAACATTGGAGAGGGGGAATAGGGTCTGTGCCATCTTGAATGGGCTGGTGGGCCTGCTGTGGGACTCAACTAAAGAAGGCTGTAGAGGTTGCATTTCAGTATGGAATACGCCTGATAACTCATTCATTTGCTCAATATGGGTGGCCTGCGCCTTTCTTTCTTTTTGAGCTGTTTGCAGCCTAACAAGGTAATTTGACTTGAACATTCTATAGAAATCGTGTTTTCATCTCTCTGTGATAGAACTCAATCATTGTGTACTGAGAACCTATAAACATTCAGTCATCATAGCACCAGACTCTGCCTCAAAACTGGAAAAACTGAACATGTCACGGACAGGCAAATACCAGTGAGAGGCTTCTGGGGTCAGCTGTAAGCATTTTGCCTGGGCTATTTCTCAGTCCTCACATTGAGCTCTCGGAACTCTTGAAGTGCTGCTTGGAGCCTCATTTTTATACTTGGACCACAGAGTTTACTTCCTTAAGGTCTCAGAACTATTAAGTGGCCAGATTGTACTTGCAGTTTACTCAGTCTATTCCTTCCACCACTAAACTGGACAACTGGTCTCCCAAATGCTAGAAACTGTAACTCCTTCTGGTGAATTGAGCAGTACAGATGAAAAAGCAGAGTACAATAGGGCTGAATAGGGCTCCTGATAATGGGGCCATAGTGATAGTATGGCTTTACACCGTTGACCCAGTTGGATCCCTGGCACAGCATATGATCCCCCAGCAGCTGAGCACTGCTAAGTATGGCTCATCCCAACTTAACCCATCATCATTATCATTATCATCATAATAAAATAACTTATAGTTCAAAATGTTAAGCTGAGAAGCAACAAAGTTGGAGCACCTTTACCCTCTGATACCAGAAAGAGGACTCAGGCGACTGGCCTTGCTTTATTGTTCAAGTTGCCTGTCCTATGGGAGTCACCCAGTGTGGTGGGCAGCTAAGTGAGGACTTGACTGCCTTCTTTAACCTGTGCTCTTGACCCATCCTGATTTATTTGTCCCATGCTTACAAATAAGTGGGAGAAATTTAAGTGTTCCCTCTCTTTTAGCTGATCTGAAGAAATTCTATGCTTGAAATTTTACTCATGTTTTCTGGTGGACGTCTGTACTCTTTACTGGAGGGAACATCCAAGTTGAGGGACTTGTACTATAGCTATTGGGAAAATTGGGGAGGGCCGGAGTACTGACTTCCTTTTGGAGTAATTCATGGGATTGTGTCTGGCTGTTTGGCAGGGGAGGCAACAGGTGCTGTAAAAGAAAACAAATAGAGCCAATTATGATGTCAGAATCCCTGGGGCTGCTGGAGTGGGAAAAGGATTAAAATTAAAGCCCAATATCTTGGCACTTTGCTTTCTAAACCACCTTATTAAATTATGACTTCTGTTTGAGAAAAATAAATGATAACAAAGGGTATGTTTAGAACACAATCTTTGTGCCTTAAATTTGACTAATGAGTGGTTTTAGCACTTTCATTTGGTTCTCAGTCAACTTGTGTTCAAAGTGTCAATTAACCAATAAATATTATGAGAAACAAGAGTCAGAAATGGCTGCCACTCCTGCTAATGAGCTGCTAATGAAATTGTGCCTGGGTGGGAAATGCACTCTGGAATCCTCTAGAGTTTTCTCTAGAAAAAGAGCAGCAGTGAGGGCCTCTGACCTCCAGGAAACATTTAACTCTTTCACACCCAGTTTTCCACTTCTCCTACTCGTGATGAAGTGATACATACTGCCAGTGTCTCAAGGTTAGCTTCAATTATAGTGAGACTTTAAAAAAAAAAAAAGGCAATTTTCTTTAACTCAGTAATACTATGTATATTCATTCAGAGGACTGAGAATGGTAGCTATATTGTGGCTTATTGCCAGCTGCCTGCTGTCTCTTGAATTCATCAAGCTCTCTCATGATGAATTCCTTTGTTTTCTAACTTTTCTTTATCCCCTCACCCCCATAACCTACACATACACACATGCACAGTTGAAGAGATTGAAGTCTGAATATATTCAGGAATTCTAGAACTTTTAACTTGAAGTGTGAGTAGAAGTGTATATTAAAAAAGAAAGAAAGAGAAAGAGAGAAAGAAAAAGGAAGGAAGGAAGAAAAAGAGAAAGAGAAAGAAAGAAAGAAAAAGAAAAAGAAAGAAAAAGAAAAAGGAAAGAAGGTAGGAAGGAAAGAAGGAAGGAAGGAAGGAAGGAAGGAAGGAAGGAAGGAAGGAAGGAAGGAAGGAAGAGAAACAAAGAAAAGAAACAAGGAAAAAGAAAGAAGAGGCTGGTAGTGCACAGGCTTTTCCTGAAGGAGGTCCAGGTTCAATTCCTAGAACTGCGTAGGCCCCTTGTACCACAGATGCTAACAACCAAATACGTAGCTGGGAGAAGTTTCCAAACACTGGTTGTTATTACCCTCACTCTCCCTGACCCTGCATTCCACCCACACCAAAAGCAACCCCTGAGAAGTGAGATAGCTTAGTGGGTTGGAGTTGCATGCTTTGCCTGTAGGAGCCCTCGTTATGATCCCCAGAACCACATGGTCCTCACGCACCCCAGGAACCACCACCAAGCACTGAGCTAGGAGAATAACCCCTGAATACTGCTAGATGTGGCCCCAAAACAGAGAAATGACAAGAACAGAAAAAAACACAGCAATCAGTAGGGTTATTGAAAAGACTCCCAGGGACTGGAGCAATAGTACACTGTGTAGGGCTCTTGCCTCATGTTTAGCCAATCCACATTCAATTCCTGGCATCCCCTAGGCCCCCCTAAGCACTGCCAGAAATGATTCCTGAATGCAGAGCCACAAGTAACTCCTGAATACCGCATGGTGTGACTAAACAAAGAAACAAAAAAAAAAATTACAAAACTAATCATCAAAAACTCCCCAGATTTACAACTTGATTATAAAGATCTAAGTGTTCTCTGATTAAGGGATGTGTCACGTAATGGGCCCATTAATGTCATTTTTCGGTTTTCTAAGCTAAGGAAGAATATGGGATGCATTGAGGGTCAAGCTGGAGGATTTAGTGGGCTGGGAAATAGGCAGGACTGAGAATCCACCTCTGGGAGAAGTGGCCCCTCTGCCTCTCTCCACCATTATCACTTACTCCATCCTTTGCTAGACTAAATTTGAAGACTTGGGCTTGGAGAGAATGTTTGAATGGGCTGGAGTGCTTGCTTTGCATACAGGAGGTCTAGGCACAGTTCCCCAGTGAGTATCCCTTCCCCCAACTTCTTATTTATCCCACCTGAATAATCACAACTACCCACACCTGGAATGGGTTAGTAGAGGAGTCTGCCTGGGGGGAAAGAGGGATTAAGAAGGAGAGTTAGAGAAGAGAGAGCCATCATCATCGGAGAAATAGCATCAGATTCTGCATCAGCAATTCAGTATCATCAAGGAAACAACAGCAGTAGCATCACCAAAGGGAGTTAGTCAGCCTGGAAGCCAGTTAGGAAGCCTGGTAAAAGCAGCTGAAAGGGAGACAGAGGCCGGGAGAGCCAGAAGGAGTAGAGAAGTAGCTGCTAGGAAAAGGCTTAGTATATCCTTCAGGGATATTCTATCCTTACTTAGAAGCCCTGTCTGGAGAATGCATCTAAAGCTCTGCCCAAATCCTAAATTCTTCAGCTCACAGTGGAAACATCAGTTGGGCGAGTTACCAGTTTGTAAAATAAAGGACAGATGTGTGTTACCAGCCCATGCACATGGTGCCCTATGCATTTCTTCGTCATCTCCCCTCTTGTAATGTGTCCTTTCATCCTTTATTGCTGGGCTATGTGTTCTCTCTTGGGTCTTCTCACCCTTCCTCCTCTTCCTCAGAATTTCTCAATAAACCAGTTTTTACTTCAAAAAGATTTTTGTCACTATTTAGTTCATTTAGAAAAAAACATAAATATACCTTCAACATAGACTAGTTCACAGTGGCAGTTTTATTTTGTTTTTGGCTATTTAAAAAGAACACCAAAGTTTCCTTTGTGTTTCCCTTAAATAAAATAATAGCATTAAGAATTGGTCCTGAGTTCTGCACTCTAGAGAGGTGTGTCACATTTTTTTTTTTGGTTATTAGTTTAGTTCAAGTACTGCCTTGGAGCCGGAATAGATGCTCATTTGTGTGACACAGGGATCTTGCCAGGGCTTGTTTGGGGGTTCTGAATAAAAAGCAGGAGACGGCTATGGTAGTCATAGCAACCAGGCCTGTAAATTGTCAGCTCTGACCAGCCCTGGGTAGGAACTTGGAGGTAAGTGGCTTTGCTTCTTGTTCTCTATCTCTCTATCTCAGAGGCTGGGGCTGGTAGCAAACTGATTTTTCTGCATGCCTAGCACAGAGGTGTGAGGGCAAGTAATTAGAAACTCCACACATTTGGGACGTTTTACTTTCATTATCCCGTGCCTATAACATGTGATTTTAAAAAATGCCTGTTTCATCCTGGTTGACATTTACCATCAATTTATCATATTTCCTTCTGGGCACTAACACTGTTGTTTCTCACTTGTTCTTTACAACCATCCTGCTTAAACACATTAGGGAAAACCTTCAGACTCTTATCATTTGACATGTAAAGGTGTAAAGAGTCAGAAAACTAAAGACATTTTAGTTAAAGTCATTTGGCCCACAAGTACGTCATAGGCATGATACCCCCAACTATGGTAGGCTCTTCTTTGAGGAAGCCAAGTCACAGCACCTTTTGATTTTCTGCCTTTATCCAGGTCTTACTCTTTTAAAAGACCAGAAGTCCTTGGGGGGGGGGTTTCCAGGTGGGAACCTACACAGGGCATCCCACTTCTCTTATCACTCCCCAAAGCACCTAACTACCAAGGCATCTGATCCCAAGACCCAACAGAATTCTCCTTGTATTTGGGAAGGGCCTATATCTTATCCCTGGGCATTGGAAAGAGGTCAAAGACTGTCCGAGCAGATATCCCCCAGTGTGAATAACTTTGCCAAGAGTCACAAATTGATTGTGGAAGGAATTTCATTCACAAATATGGTTCATTTCTTTTCAGATGTGAATGTCACCACTCCCTATATTCCCACTGATGGTTCTCATCTCTCTTACTTGCCTTCCTCTCCTGAGTTGACCCTTCTCTGCTGGATCATTGTTTCTTTCTTTTTTTTTTTTTTTTTTTTTTTTGCTTTTTGGGCGACACCTGGTGATGCTCAGGGGTTACTCCTGGGCATGTGCTCAGAAATCGTTCCTGGCTTGGGGGACCATATGGGATGCTGGGGGATTCAAACTGCAGTTTGTCCTAGGTTAGCATGTGCAAGGCAAACACCCTACCACTTGTGCCATTGCTCTAGCCCCTGCATTGTTTCTTATCTTTCCAGAATTCTACCTTGGTTCCTCTTGCCTTGGGGCTTCATAGCCTCATCTTTTACAGGCCTGTTTTTTTCATTCTACTCTACCAGGAACTGTTTTGGGAACTGTGTTTAGGCTTTGAACTTAATTCTTTATCCTGGCCCCTAGAAACACTATCACAATGATTCTGTCCTATAAACTAATTACTGTTCTGAGATTCAGAAGGAATCTTTTGTCCAAAATATGGGTTTTAAAAACAACTTTCTTGAGATAAAATTTATAAACCATATAATTAATTCAGAATGTACAATGGGAATAAATCTCTAATGTCCTAAGAAAGTTTGATCTGGTGGGTAGTTTTCTGATTGTGTGGTGCTTTAAAATAATTTTAAAAGAAAAACTGAGGGATCAAATACCAATTTTTTCCTTTTCTGAGTTAACAGCCTTAATGTATAACATCCCATTACCATCCCTCATTATCATTATATCATTTTGTAAAAGGATGTCTTAACATTAAAAACAGTAACTGGGGGCCGGAGCGGTGGTGCAAGTGGTAAGGCGTTTGCGCACCTTGCACACAGCTCACCTAGGACAGACCTTGGTTCGATCCCTCGGTGTCCCCTATGGTCCCCCAAGTCAGGAGCGATTTCTGAGCACATAGCCAGGAGTAACCCCTGAGCATCACCAGGTGTGGCCCCAAAATGGAAAACAACAACAACAACAAAAAAAAATCTACTAACTGGGGGCCAGAGAGAGGAGAATACAGTGGATATGATACTTGTCTTGCACCCTGCCAGTCTGAGTTCAATCCCCAGAATCCCATATGGTCTCCTGAACCAAGTCAGGAGTGATTCCTGAGTGTAGAGCCAAGAATAATTGCTGAGGGGCCGGAATGGTGGCACAAGTGGTAGAGCGTTTGGACCACAGTTCAATCCCCCGGTGTCCCATATGGTCCTCCAAGACAGGAGCAATTTCTGAGCACATAGCCAGGAGTAACCTCTGAGCGTCACTGGGTGTGGCCCAAAAAAACAAAACAAAACAAAAAAGAATTCCTGAGCATTTCCAGGTGTGTGGCCCCAAAACATAAAATAAAATTTAAAAATCAACAAAATTTCAATAGATGGATAATTCCAGAACAAAAGAGCTGTTCCTCATAGCATATACTTCTTTCCTCACCATTGGAGTGAATCACCACATAAAATAATCAAGCTACCTCAGAACTGTGTTTAAATAATGAAGGGTTAAAGAGATGGCTCAAAGGGATAGAGCACTTGACTAGCATGTATGAATCCCTGAGTTTGAACTCTGGTATTGCATGTCTCCTCCAATACAGCTGGAGGCTTCTAAGAACATTGGATATTCCCCAATCTTGTCCATCTGTCCAGCTTTTCTAGGTTTGCCTTGGTGGCCTTCACTTCTTGCTGGCCAGGATTAACACCAAAATGTAGGGCCCTGACAATTATTCTTAAAACTCGAGCTGGGGCCACGTGTCATAGGAAGTGGTCCCAGGTACCCTCTTAACACTGCTTGAGAACTTCCTGCTTCCTCCCCCAAACAACTTTTTTGGAACAGCTCTGACTCTGAGATCTGAAAATAGTTCACATACCCTTCACATGCCCTCACATTAGCAGCTAAGCAAAACTCGTGGAAGAATGGGAACCATAAAATAGAATAGACATTAACAAATGAACCTCATATTACAAATTAGTAACAATCATTCTGAAGAGGGTAGGGAAGAAAAGAGCTAACCCAAGTGATGTATTAAACCCATCTTGACAAGGTCCTATAAAACTAAAGACAAAAGAACTATCCATAAATATTTTGGTCTAGTTTGTTTTATAGAGGGGTCAGGTGAGCAAGTATTTTAATAATTTTTTACTTTGGACACACTTAGAGAAGGGCCCCTGTAGCTGATACTTGACCTAGGGTTGGCTTGAATTAAAGTGATGTGGTATTACTGAAGTCCATTGGCTATGGGGGAACACAGTGCCCCTCCTGTGATCCTGGGATTCAAATTCAAAATTTTGAGTTTGCTAAACATGTATCTGGACCCTCTTAACTATTATTAATATTTTTGGCTCCCACTGGTCATGCTCAGGGGTTACCTCTAGCTCTACACTTAGGAATTGTTCCTGGTGGTGCTCAGGGGAGCAGATGGGATGTTAGGGATTGAACCTGGGTCAACTGTGTGCTAGGCAAATGACCTACCCCCTATATTATTGCACAAGTCCCAATTGCTGTTAACTATTTTTGAAACTGCTTTCAGTATTTTATTTTATTTTTATTTAGTTTTGGTTCTATTTATTTATTTATTTATTTATTTATTTATTTATTTATTTATTTATTTTTGGGTTTCTGGTCACACCCGGCAGCGATCAGGGGTTACTCCTGGCTCTACTCTCAGAAATCATTCCTGGCAGGCTCAGGGGACCATATGGGATGCCGGAATTCAAACCACCGTCCTTCTGCATGCCAGGCAAATGTCCTACCGTCATACTATCTCTCCGGCCCCTGCTTTCAGTATTTTAAAACTAAAATGGGGAAAGGAAGAAGATAATAAATACTATTTCATTAAGTTAGAATTTGAGATCAGGATAAACTTGTTTTTGTTTTGTTCAGAGTATTAAAATATTGCCTTCTTGGGGTCAGAGCGGTGGTGCTAGAGGTAAGGTACCTGCCTTGCAAGCGCTAGCCTAGGACGGACTGTGGTTCGATCCCCCGGCATCCCATATGGTCCCCCAAACCAGGAGCGATTTCTGAATGCATAGCCAGGAGTAACCCCTGAGTGTCAACAAGTGTGGCCCAAAAACAAAAACAATACAAAACAAAATATTGTCTTCTGCCTTTCCCATTGTTTTATGTTGTCTTGATCACTGACACACACTTCCCACACAGTTAACACCGTGCTTGCATACCTGGTTGTGCTTACAGGAGTCACACACTGTTTGCTCCCACACAATTTTGGAGTAGTACTTAATATTTGGTTATGGTGTGCTGGAGATCACACACTAAGGGTTACTGCCAAGATTACACTCAAAATTGGGGGTATTCCCAATGACTGAACCCTTGGTTAAGCATATATCCTGTTCCTGAGCCTGCTCCTGGTCCAAAACTTGTCTGATGTTACTGATATAGGACACTGGTCTAGATGGAGAAATAGAGATGAGTATAAATGTAGTAACATGATACATTTCTTTGTCGCAAGAACAGAGCCTAGAAGCAATAACACCTTCCTTCACAGTAGAAACCAGAGCTTGGTTTTGATAAAAAGAAACAAAGGTTCCTTAAGAAGAGATGTTGATTAAGATTGTGAAAAATAAAACACAAGATAAATTGGGAACATAAGGGACCTGGAAGGAAGGAAATCCTGACAAAAGAAAGTGATGGTACTTGTCAGAAGAATTCGAGAGCCAACCTGGAGGAAGGAGCTCTGAGCTACCAAAGCTAAACCATTGGAACAACAAAAGACAGAAAGATAACATTGAAACATGACTCATATCGTGACATGACATGACATGACATGACAAAATATCCATGGAAAATTACTAGTAAATACTAGTAAATAAATATATTAGAGTGGGCAGAGGAATAGTACAGTGAGAAGGGCATTTGCTTTGCATGCAGCTGACTTGGGTTCCAATCCTGGCACCACCTAGGGCCCCCTGACCCTCACCAGGAATAATCCCTGAGCACAGAATGAGTAGTAATCCTTGAACACTGTTGGGTGTGACCAGAAACAAAAATAAATAAGTATATAGATGGGGAAATGACAGTTTTCCATTATAGTGAAATTTCAGTTAATAAATGTATAGGGAAGAGGAAAGGCCAAAATTCTGTTAGAATACAGTAGTGAGTATAATGGTGTGAGAATATTTGCAGGGAAAAAAAGGAGTTAGCATAATCTCAAGTATTTCTCCCATGATTTCTCACTGAAGCCAACAATTAATTGACTTTTATTATATGTCATCTCTTAGCCAACATTACTAATTTCAAAACATTTTCATTATGCTCAGAAAGAAACCCCATTATTTTACAGGTAGTTCAAAGGATGCTGTTATTAAAAAAGCCTGTTCTTTTTTGTCTTGCTCTTTCTATAGATCAAATAGACTGGGCCAAACATGGCTGGCTTTAGTCAGTAACTTCAGTCAGGTCTGTGCCATGGATCTCTCATTCTTGGAAGGCTAGTGGAACTGTTTCCTTTCAGAGAATGGTAGAATTTCAAGGGATAAGTCAAGACTCAGGCACATTTCAGATTGTGGCACTTTTGTTAAATTCCCTCTATTCTTATTTTTTTTTTATTTTTTTTTTTTTTGGTTTTTGGGTCACACCCGGCAGTGCTCAGGGGTTATTTCTGGCTCCAGGCTCAGAAATTGCTCCTGGCAGGCACAGGGGACCATATGGGGTGCTGGGATTTGAACCGATGACCTCCTGCATGAAAGGCAAACGCCCTACCTTTATGCTATCTCTCCAGCCCCAAATTCCCTCTATTCTTAAACCTAAATCAAGTATGGACTGGACGCAGTCACAGTTGAGAGGTGAGAATCACAGGCAGGCGGGGAGAGAATTGGTGTCACTGATGCAATCTACCACGTTTTCTTTCCTTCTGTGAAAAGTGGCTGGGTCCTGGCCTGTGGTTGAAGTGGGTAACTAACTCCAATGAGAGTCAAAGCTCAAGAAGGGCGTCCCCTTGCTTAATAAGATTGGGGCTTATATGGATTCTTTTCTCAGGCTGGGACCAATCCTAGGGACCAAGAGAAAAGGAAAAAGACCCTGAGACTTCCCAGGTTTGATTTCCTTTCTGGATCTTTATCTTTTTTTTCTCGCTGTCCCTTGCTCTCCAACCCCTAATTCTTCCCTGCTTGAATTATTGACTTTGGACATCTGCTTTTCCCCAGCCTTCTGGTCACTTGTCCTCCTTTCTGGACCCCTATGAAGGACACAGGTCTGATTTTACCCTCTTGCAAACTTAGCCTTTCTCCACTTTAAAATGCTGTATTTTCTGCTGCCTCTGCCACTGTTCCTGCTGAAGCTGGGTTTTGTGTGTCTTAAATGTACGTAACCTGTGTTTTAAGTTAATACTATTGTGCTTGCTCTTGCCCCCTGTGGTGGCTTGTGTGAAGGGAGTAATTTTGGAATTTTCCCCAAATAAATTGATTCACATAAAACCCTCGTCTTTTCCTTGCCCCACAGCTTGGCATGGTGTAACCTTTTATATTCTGAAACTTTCAAAGTTACTTTTTTTTACCTTTTTGTTTCTAACTTTGATAAAAAAAAAGTCTGAAAGTTTAAGATGATATTATTACTTGAATAAATACTAAAAATGACTAAAAATAACTATTTTGAATCTATTTATCTAAGAAAAGTACTGACTGATTTTTCTAGATACTTCTATACCACATAGAATTTTTTTCTTTGAATTATAAAAAATTGTCACTCAGAAAATGATTTGTGAGGATTTTCTATATACCAGGACACATAATGGTCTTGGGAATAAAATAGTGAGCATTTTACATTAACCAACACAGTGAAAAAAGCGTGCCCTATAATGCCTGTTCATGTAAGATGCAATAAGGAAAAGGATCATGGCACTCTTGGGGCTGTGAGGACCACCAGATCTGGTATGGAGAGAGGATGTCTCAAAAAGAGTCCCCAGGCAACAGAAACATCCTTCTGGCAGGATGGCGCCCAGTTCTTTCATGGAATGGCTCTGGCCCCCCGCACAGGAAAGAGGAACCTGAGGGCTGAAGAGGTGGTACAGAAGGGCCTCATGATCAATGTGAAAATTTTTATATTCAAAGAATAGTCGGAAGCCATTGAAACTTGAAGCAGATGGATGGCATAGTTTAAGTTTGTATTTGGGGAGAAAATAGGATTCTTAATTGCAACAAACAGTTGGATTGGGAGGTAAGCATAGCTGGGAGCCAGTGGGAAGGTTATGCCAGTACTCTAGGGAGTGTTGGTGCAGGTCCAGACAAGGACAGTAGTGGAGAGGGCAGGAGAAATGTCTGAATTTAGAACAATCACCAGGTTTTACAGATAGGTTGGTTTGGGGGCTGGTAAAGTGTTGAGAATATCTAGGATACCCTGTTTAGCATTCATTAAGAAGGTCTCTGCCATATCAGTTGTAGATCTCTGAGTAAACTAGTCTCAACCTCCAAAGGGGTCAGAGATAAAATTCATACTTAATTTTCTCCTTGACCATCATCCTTAGAATAGGAAAACTTTCCAGTGTGTTGTTTTTTTTTCTTGCATGGATCTTACTTTATTTTCTCTCAGGACCTTCTGCTGCTTTCCCTTCCCAACCTGGGTGCCTCGTGGTCCCTGTGTCAGCAGTCCCACAGCCTTACTAGTTTTGTGACCACTTCTGCTCTTTGCCTCCTGAATGTAACTTGTCAACTTTTCGAGTTTGAGCCTGGACTTATAAGGAATCCCATTTTTCCCAGTCTGAATTTTTTTTTAAACTTCATTTAATTCCCCAAATTAACCTATTCGGGAACACCCCCCCTCAAAGGAAACTTTCCCCCATTCTACTCTGCACTTTTTTTTTTTTTTTTTGGTTTTTGGGTCACATCCAGCAGTGCTCAGGTGTTACTCCTGGCTTATGCTCAAAAATCGCTCCTGGCAGGCTCGGGGAACCACATGGGATGCCGAGACTCGAACCACCAACCCTCTTCATGCAAGGCCCCACCTCCATGCTGTCTCTCCTGCCCCTCTCCTCTGCATTTTTTTTTTTTTTTTTTTTTTGGTTTTTGGGTCACACCCGGCAGTGCTCAGGGGTTACTCCTGGCTCTATGCTCAGAAATCGCTCCTGGCAGGCACGGGGGACCATATGGGACGCCGGGATTTGAACCACGGACCTTCTGCATGAAAGGCAAACACCTTACCTCCATGCTATCTCTCCGGCCCCTCTCTCCTCTGCATTTTTAAAAATCCTTTTAGTATTTGATATAGGTTTGAGTTTAGGGAATATGGCTATCATGTACCTAAGTATCTCTATCATGCACTATGTACACTCATGGAATTAAGTTTCTACTTGACTTTCAGCCAAAGGTCCAGAAGCGCCTTGTAAAGTGGTGTGGCGGGGCTCCTCATGCTGGTTGGGTCTTTGGTAAAGGCACAGTAGTTGGTGGAACTTGGAGCTCACTATGGTCCTGCCAGAACTGAGAGCTTTGGAGTTCTGGCTAATTTATATCCCATTTTACTCCAAGTTTGCTTGATCATTCATTTGTCTAAAGACTTCCTCAAAGGCATTTTTTCCAGATTGGCACCTTTTTTTGATTCTTGATTCAGGCATAGTATTAACAAGGTGAGGTATACCTTGGTAGAAATAAACCAGTCAGATTTCAGGTGTTGGAGCTGTATCTCTGCTTCTTCTTTTCCAGTTTGCTGAGGAGTCTGATCTGGATCTGAAATTCTTGGCCCTGTGGCCATTTTCTCTTTGTATTCCTTGCACTCCTGTAGTAGCCTGGTTGGGTTTCAGTCATAAAAAGAACACCCTCCCTTCACCAGTACAACCTTCCCATCACCAGTGCCCCATCTCTTCCTCCTCCACCTCCCGCCTGTATTCAGACAGGCCTTCTAATCCCTCACTCACTAACATCATTATGATAGTTCTCAGCATAGTTATTTCTCTAACTGCACTCACCACTCTTTGTGAGTGAGCTCTTTGTGAGCTTCATATCTTGAGCTGGTTCTTCTAGCCCTCATCACTGGGAATTATTTAAATGTCTTTTATTTTTCTAAAAGCTCATAGAGGACTGAGACTAATCTGTGTGTATGTCTCTCCCTCTGACTTATTTCACTCAGTATAATAGATTCCATGTACACCCATGTATAGAAAAATTTCATGACTTTATCTCCTGATGGCTGCATAATGTTCCATTGTGTATATGTACCACCATTTCTTTAGCCATTCATCTGTTGAAGGGCATCTTAGTTGTTTCCAGAGTCTTGCTATGGAAAATAGTGCTGCAATGAATATAGGTGTAAGGAAGAGATTTTTGTATTGTTTTTTTGTGTTCCTAGGGAATATCCCTAGGAATGGTATAACTGGATTATATGGGAGCTCAATTTCCAGTTTTTTGAGGAATCTCCATATTGTTTTCCCTAAGGGCTGGACTAGATGGCATTCCTACCAGCAGTGAATGAGAGTTCCTTTCTCCCCACAACTTCGCCAGCACTGATTGTTCTTGTTCTTTGAGATATGTGGTGTGATATGAGGTCTGTGGTGTGAGATGGTACCTCATTGTTGTTTTGATTTGCATATCCCTGATGATTAGTGATGTGGAACATTTTTTCATGTGCCTTTTGGCCATTTGTATTTCTTCTTTGAGAAATTATCTGTTTATTTCTTCTTCCCATTTTTTGATGGGGTTAGATGTTTTTTTTCTTGTAAGTTCTGTATCTTGTATATCTTAGATATTAGCCCCTTATCTGATGGGTATTGGTTGAATAGCCTTTCCCATTCTGTGGGTAGCTTTTGTATCCTAGGCATTATTTCCTTTGAAGTGCAGAAGCTTCTCAGCTTAATATAGTCACATTTGTGTATCTCTGCTTCTACTTATTTGGAAAGTGCTGTTTCTTCCTTGAAGATGCCTTTAGTTTCAGTGTCATGGAGTTTTTTGCCTATGTGTTATTCTCTATACCTTATGGTTTCAGGTCTGATATCAAGTCTTTAATCCATTTGCATTTGACCTTTGTGCATGGTGTTAGATGGAGATCTGAGTTCATTTCTTTATTTTTTTTTCTAGTGGCTGACCAATTGTCCCAACACCACTTGTTGAAATAGCTATGGCAATATGGCTTTTCTTGCTTCATTTTACATTTCTTGTCCCTTTATCAAAGACTGATCGTATATTTGGGGCACATTCTCTGAATACTCAAGTCTATTCCACTGATCAGAGGGTCTGTCTTTATTCCAATATCATGCTGTTTTAATGACTCTAGCTTTATAATACAATTGAAAGTTGTGGAAAGTGATGCCTTCTGTATTCCCTTTCCCAAGTGTTGCTCTAGCTATTCGTGGGTGTTTATTTTTCCAGATGAATTTCAGGAATGTTTGATCCACTTCTTTGAAGAATGTCATGGATATCTTTAGAGGGATTGCATTAAATCTGTACATGCCTGGGGGAGTATTGCTATTTTAATGATATTAATCCTGCCAATCCATGAGCAGGGTATGCGTCTCCATTTCCTTATGTCATCTTTTATTTCTTGAAACAGGGTTTTATAGTTTTCTTTGTATAGGTCCTTCACCTCTTTAGTTAAATTGACTCCAAGATATTTGACTTTGATATTTGACACTAATGTGAATGGTATTTTTTATGTTTTTAATTTTTTTCTTCTCTATCATTATTGGTGTATAAGAAGGCCATTGATTTTTGTGTGTTAATTTTGTAGCCTGCCACTTTGCTATATGAATCTATTGTTTCTAGAAGCTTTTTGGTGGAGTCTTTAGGGTTTTCTAAATATAATATCCTGTCATCTGCAAACAATGAGATCTTGACTTCTTCTTTTCCTATCTGGATGCCCTTGATATCTTTTTCTTGCCTAATTGCTATGGCAAGAACTTCCAGCACTATGTTGAATAGGAGTGGTGAGAGAGGATAGCCTTGTCTTGTACCAGATTTTAGAGGAAAGGCTTTTGTACCATGTGATCTTGCACCATTCCATTGTGATTGCCTTATGTAGTTTCTACAAAATTGTGTGAATTCAAACTCTTGTTTTTCCCAGATAGAGGATAGGCAGGAGTAGACTTTTAATTTCTCATGGACTTAATCCATGCTACCTTGGGCTGCTATGCTACTTTCTCAGCGCTTCCATCTTATCCCTTCAATTTTTTTTTTTTTTTTTTTTTGGTTTTTGGGCCACACCCGGCATTGCTCAGGGGTTACTCCTGGCTGTCTGCTCAGAAATAGCTCCTGGCAGGCACGGGGGACCATATGGGACACCGGGATTTGAACCAACCACCTTTGGTCCTGGATCTGCTGCTTGCAAGGCAAACTCTGCTGTACTATTTCTCCGGGCCCATCATCTTATCCCTTTTTATAAACATTAAACACTGTGAACTTTAGGTGGTAATCTTTGGCCTAGTGGCTGAGAAGATGACAAATCCCCATTCTCAAGGGAGTGAAAGCCTCCTACAAGGAGTCTGGTTTAAGTAGATGAGGGGGATGAGGTAGAATGGGAGAGATGCTGGAAAGGGAGGTTGTCTAGGGTTACCTGAAACTTAAGGAAGAGCCAGGAAGGTGTTGTGGGGGAGGCACTAGAAAAGCATGTCCTGAAATGTGAGTAGGTCCTCATCACTCAACTACCGAAACTAGAAAGGTCAAAGGCAGCTCAGTTTTTAAGGAAATAGAATAGTTGAAATTTGTAATTTTACCTGGTGCCTTTGATTTCTAGAGTGAAGTACTAATGGCTGTGCTCACCTTCCCTTTTTTAATTCCATGTAGATTAGCAGTCACAGTAATTTGTGTATTAGGGAGATAGATTTAGGTACCTGATACAACAGTCTTGTCTTTCTTAACTACACGAAGTCTTTCTGACTTGTTAGCCAGACATTCTAATGTCGTGTTGCAGGGTAGGCAGCCCTTACATCCTCTGAACCTTCTCTCTTTTTGATTTTTAGGTCAGGCCGTACCTGCTGGGTGCCATGTGCGAATGAATCTCCAGACTGGGGCCAGAGAAGCAAAGCTTTATGACAACAAGGATACATTCCAAAGTCACTCAAAAGGGTCGAAAAAAGGCAAAAGGTACAGTGCCAACCCTACGGATAGGAGGCCACATGACAGCATTGACTTCTTTTGAAAATTTTAATTATTCACTTTGCTTTTTGGGGGGCCATACCTGGCTGTGCTCCAACGTTACTCTGGGTTCTGCGCTCAAGGATAATTTCTGATGGGTCTTAGGGAACCATATAGGATGCCAGGGATCCAACCCAGGCATGCTACCTAAAAGGCAAGTACCCTAGCCACTGTATCATTACTCTGGCCCCTGATTGTTATTTAAATAGTGAAGTAGTAACAATGCAATGTTCCTTACCCAAATTTATGAGACATAAAAAGCAAAACAAAACTCTGAAATTTAATAGCCTAGAATTTGCGATAAATCTGTCAATGTTTAATGCAAGTTTACATTTACATTTTTTTGGAAAGAAATAGTTTGCAAAGAAAATCATACTTTAAAAAAGGCTGTATGGGGATTGCTTAACCTGCTTTTAAAAGGAAGCTGTTTTTTCCCAGTACTTTAAGAGCACCCATTTGAATCCCAACAATTAATGCACTGATTACAGATGAGTCATCTATTCATTAAAACAGGCCTATTAGTCCTTCTGCTTTGCAGTAATACTTCCTTGGTGAACAATAAAACTGCATTTTAAAGTCTTTAATTCAGACTGTTTTCCTCTTGTTAGTCCATATTAATGCAGGCTTTCGTAGAGTGTAAAAGTTCTCCACTGTTAAAAGTTACCTTATTTTTTTAATAGCCAGCTTAGATGATTTGATTTAGGTAGTTTATTTTTTCTAATTTTCTTCCTTTGCCATGAACTACCAAGTTTCTAGGTATTTCCTGTTTGAGGGAGGAGTTGGTTGGGACATAAAGTTGCAAAGGTTGCTGGAATTGTGCATTTTGAAACCAGCGTGAAAAACAGACATGCATTCCCAAAGTGTCACCCTCAACCAACTTTCCATTGGACCCTTCTGTCTACTCCCCCTACCCTGTGTTAATCTCAGTTCTGTTATCAGAGTCAATTTTGGGCATTGTTTATTCCCTTGCTTTGTTTCTTCTCTATTACACATCTGAGTAGCTCATTCAGTATTTGTCTTTTTTCCTTTAAACTTATTTTGCTTTACTTAAAAAAAGTTTTTTGTTTTTTTTTTTTTTTGTTTTTTTTTTTTTTTTGGTGGCAGGGATTTGGTCTATAACCCAAGAATACTCTGGAATCCTTTCTGGTGGTGTTTGGAATACCATATGTGGTGCTGGGGATTGAACCCTTGCAAGTGCCTTCTTACCCTCTGTACTATCTCTTCAACTACCTTCTTTGACTTGACACCATTTAGTGCGGGGGTGGCGAACAAGTTCGACACGAAGAACCAAAATTTTAAACTGTGAGAGTCAGAGAGCCACACTACGCAGTGACCTGCCAAAAAAGACAAACACTCACACAAAAGCATATAATTTTAACAATAATATGTTAAACACGTATTGCATTTTGCCATTTTGAGTGAGGGTAAAAATCCTCTTCGCGGGGCTGGGCGGTGGCGCTAAAGGTAAGGTGCCTGCCTTGCCAGCGCTAGCCTTGGACGGACCATGGTTCGATCCCCCGGCGTCCCATATGGTCCCCCAAGCCAGGAGCAACTTCTGAGCACATAGCCAGGAGTAACCCCTGAGCGTTGCCGGGTGTGACCCCCCAAAAAAAAAAATCCTCTTCGCCACCCCTGATCTAGTGCCATCTCTGTTGTAGCAAAATGCTACATTTTCACTTTTTTTGAGCTAAAGCACTATCCCATTATGTGGAATATCCACACCTTCTTTCTTTGCTCATGTGTTGTTGGGCATTTAGGTATCCATACTTGGCTTATTGTAAATAGTGCTGCAGGGAACGTAAGTGTGTGTATATCTTTATGGTTTAGTGTTTCTGTTTTTTTCATAGAGGTACCTAGGAATGAAATTGCTGGATCATTTGGTTCCTTTTTTTTTTTTTTTTTTTTTTTTTTTGAGAAATCTCCTTACATTTTTCCATAGAGGCTGAGTCAGTTTATGTTCCCACAACAATAATGACGGCTTCTTTTTTTACTACATCCCTGTCGGCCTATCAGCATTTAAAATTTGTATTTTGTTTTATTTTTCGCTTTCAGGTCATGCCTAGTAGTGCTCAGGGGGCTATGCTGGCTCAGTGCTATGGTTACTTATGGAGATGCTTGGGGCACTAGGAGCTGCTGCAGTTAGAACCCGAGATCTTGTTTGAACATGCAAGGAAAGTACACCACCACTGGACCATACCCCAGATCCAATTTGTTCTGCCTTTTTGATAGATGCCATTGTCACTAGTGTGAGGAAATTTGTATTTCCCTGATAATGAGCATTTGTCAAATCTTATTGTTGGCCATCTGTATGTCTTTTACAGAGAAGTATCTGTTAAACTTCTCTCCCCTCCATTTATTGATTTTTTTTCCAGATGTATGGTATAGGTATCTTTTTATTTTAGCAACTTTTTTTCTGGTATTTGTGTCATACCTGGCAGTGTTCTGTGCTTAGTCCTGGCTCTGTGCCCAGGGATCACTCCTGGTGAAACTCCAGTACCTTATGGGGTGCTGGGGATTAACCCAGGGCTAGGTTCAGTCAAGGGAAGCTTTGCCAACTGTGCTGTCTCTTTATCACCAAGTACATAAACTTTAGTTTATGGAATCTTATTTGTTTATTTTTTCTTTTGATTACTTGCCAATGGAGTTGAATCACTAAAATCACAAAGTCATTACCATAGATTGTTTTGCCTGTTTTGTTCAATGTATTTTATGGATTTGGTTCTAACATCAAAGTCTTTAATCCATTTGAGTTAATGTGTATGATATAAGAGAATGGTCTCGTTTCATTCTTTAGCATCATTTGTTGAAGAGACTTTCCTTTCTTTCCTTTATGTCTTTTGGCCATGAAAATTCTAACATAGGAACTAGTAAAATGCTTTTCTTAAAAAACATTGGTGGGGGGATTATAATTCACCCAGTGGTGCTCAGAGGCTACTCCCAATTCTATTGAGGAACTGCTTCTGGTATATATGGGAATCATGTGATGTCAGAGATGGAGTCCTGGGCTCCTATGTGCAAACTTGCTTTCTAGTCTGCTGAATCTCTGGCCCTATTTATTTGTTCGGTTTGGGGTTTGGGCCACATCCAGCAGTACACAGGGCTTACTCCTAGATCTGTGCTCAAGGCTCACTCCTGGTGATGCTTGAGGGACCATATGGGTTTCTGGGAGATCCAATACATATCAACTGCATTCAAGGGAAGTATCCTACCCACTGTACTATTGCTCTAACCTTAAGATACACAGTTATAAAGTTGTTGGCTGAGCTTCAGTCATACAGTGTTCTAAAACCCTCATTTCACAGTGTACATTTCCTGTCACCAATGTCCCCAGTTTCTCTCCTACCCCCCTAACCTTTATGGCAGTCACTTTTCTTCTCTCTCCTCCCCCAACCCCCTTTTTCTTTAAGACACTGAGGTTTGCAATACTGTTAATGAAAGGGTGTCGTGCACATCACTTTACCTCCTTTCAGTACCCCGTTCTTATCCAGAGTGGTGATTTCTAACTGTCATTGTCATAGTAGTCCCTTCTCTGTCCTAACTGCACTCTTCTCTCCCATTGTGGCAAGCTTTCTACTATGCACCAGTCCTCTTGGACCTCATTTATATTGTTTTTATTTTCATACTATATATATTTTTTAATCCTACAAATGAAAGCTATCTTTCTATGCCTGTCTATCTCCCTCATTTCACTCAGCATGATACTCCATATCTATCCAGATATAAACAAATTCTATGGCTTCATTTTTCCTACAAGTAAAATTTTTGTTTTGTTTTTGAGTACCATACCTACTGTGTTCAGGGCTTACTTCTGGCTCTGTGTTTAGCAATCATATCTAGAAGAGAACCATATGCATATTGGGAATTGAATCAGTACAAGGCAAGCACCTTAACTTCTGTACTGTTTCTCTGGTCCTATTTGTTGGTTTTTTACTTAGAAAGAAGTTATCTCTCCACCTCTTGGTGGTACATCATCAGTTGGAGCACTCAATGCTCTGTTGCTCAGCTCTTCATAGAGTAGGCCCCATTGCCCTTCCTGTGGCCCGAGGCAGACTCTCCATGAGACAAATATTTGTCTTGCTCTTGCCTCTACTTCTGTGGGGTACTTCTGAGGATTCTAGGTAGAATATGCTGGACATGGTCTCTTTATTCTTAGAATGTATGGTCAGATGGTTAGAGAAAACCTGTGTTTAAAGAATCAGGGCAAAGAATGAATGGTGTAGGTTCAGTGCTGTGAGTTCGCTGGGTTGCTGACAGCCTTTGGGTGACATTCTACTCCTGGGTAGCCTTCTTCCTGTAATCTCCCATTTCTGCTAGAGAGATGGAGATGGTCCAGTAAGCCCAGTCCTGGCAAGCTCTTCTCCACTAGCTTTGCTGAATGCATCAGTGGCAGCACAGTTACCCACAGCTCTGCAACACCTGTGGGCTCTAAAACCTGGCACAAAGCCCCTGACTCTCCTGGGACAGCCTGGCGCTAGTGAATAGTTGGTTCTGAGCAGCTGGTTTCTCTCTTGTTTATGTGTTAGGTATTACCATCCCCACTTATTTCAGTCTGTATTCCTATCAACATGGCTATAATACACCTTTCCTTTTAGTCCTAGAAAAACCTGCTGTTGCTTTATGGCTTCTCTTCCCATCTACCCATCCCTGCTTCCCACCTCTCTCCTCGCTTCTCTGCCCCTTTCTTTTCTTCCTCCCTTATATTCATTTATATGTTTCTTTCCTTATTTCTTCTTTGTGCTGGGTAAAGCACCCAGGGCCTCACACATCTAAGGCACATTCTCTACTGTTCCACATGTCTGGCAAATGACTTCTTTGAGCCATTCCATATTTGAAAAATGAAGCACAAATTTCATGCAAGTTGTGCCATCTTGCATTAAGCCTTTGCTTTTACTTGTTTTGGGGTCATACCAATTGTGTGGACTCTATGCTGGAGTTTGGGGAATGTGGAATGCCAGGGATTGAGTCCAGTGGCTATACTGTCCACTATACTCTCTCTCTGGCCCCTTGCATTGAAACTTTACCATGATAGAATATGTTATAGTAGTTGAGAGGGTGGTCAAGAACAGAGTCATTTATTTGTCCACACATTCATTTAATAGAAGAGCTATGAAGTGGTTGCATGCTACCCTAGGAGATAGCACTGAGGATATAATAGTAGATTACGAAAGATAAGATGATGGCCTTAAGGAAACTGGCAGAATGAAAAAGAGATAATAAATATTCAAGTGAGGTTATTAGATAAATGCTAGGGTAGAAATCAGGTGGTCATTTGGGGGAAGGATAATATTAAATAGAACAGTTTGGGAAGGCCTCATTCCAATGATATTCAGACCTGAGAAAGGAGAGATTTAACTATGTAAAGGCTTAGATAGGTTTAGGGTTATAGCATTTCTTTTCTTTTTTGGGGGGTTTGGGTTTTTGGGTCAAACCCAGCAGTGCTCAGAGGTTACTCCTGACTCTATGCTCAGAAATTGTTCCTGGCAGGCACAGGGGACCATATGGGATGCCGGGATTCGAACCACCATCCTTCTGCATGAAAGGCAAACTCCTTACCTCCATGCTATCTCTCCAGCCCCAGTTATAGCATTTCTAAAACAAGGATAAGAAGAAAACTAGGGGCCTGGAGAGATAGCACAGCGGCGTTTGCCTTGCAATCAGCCAACGCAGGACCTAAGGTGGTTGGTTCAAATCCCGGTGTCCCATATGGTCCCCCGTGCCTGCCAGGAGCTATTTCTGAGAAGACAGTCAGGAGTAACCCCTGAGCACTGCTGGGTGTGGCCCCAAAACCAAAAATAAATAAATAAATAAATAATAAAAAAAATAAAAATAAATAAAAAAGAAGAAGAAGAAGAAGAAAACTAGGAGATTGGAGAAGAATTCCTGGCTTTGTTAATGAAAAGATATTGCCAAACTCAAGAACTGGAAGTAATGGGAGAGGTTAGAGAATAGGAGAGGGAATGAGATTAATATGAAAGGAGACTGCAGCAGTGCTGGGATCAGATCATGTTCTCAGTTTAATTAAACTGCAGTGACAAACCATTGGAGAGTTTGTTTGGGAGAGTGATTTAATCTAGTGTAATTTAGCAGGATTACTCTACTTGTCCTTGTATGGAGACTAGTTTGAAAGTGGACAAAATAAGTATCTCAGAGACAGAGAAATGTCCTTTCAGAAGATGAGGCATAATATGATGGTGGCTTAGTTTAAGGCACATAATGGAGAGTAGATGTCATGGAGATTTTATTTGTCACATTTACATTAAATTTTGAAATTTAATTTAAATATTAGCTGTGCCAACAGGACTGGCTTATGATGTGGATATAGGAGTCAAAGGAAGGTGAAAAGGAAGGATTCAGGAATAAGCTTCAGTTCAGGATTTGCAACAGATACATGCTTTCTACTACCTTTTATTAAAATAAGAGTTTGAAAAAGGACAGATTTATAAAGAGAACAGAAGAGATCTGAGTTTTAGATATAAAAAGTTTAAGGTATCTTTTAAGCACCTGAGATCCATAATATATCTATTAATAGCTGTACATGAGTTTGGTTGGTACTTCAAGGCAGGTTTTGAAGATGTAAATGTGGTCACTATTGCCTCATTTAAGAGGAATTAGATAGAGGCCAAGAGGTAACTCAAAGGACTAAATCACACGTTGGTTTGTGGGAGGCTTGGGTTTAATTCCTAAATCCCAGAGGTTCCTATGATATTTCTGGAAGCAACCTCTGAGAGCACAGAGCCTAGAACAGCTCCAAATTATTGCTGAGTATGGTCCCCAAATTTAGAATAAGATTAAATAAGAGCATGTAGAATAGATAGTAGATTGTTGAGGCATTTCAGCACATAGGGGTTGAAATAGGAGGCAATAAAGTATGGTCATGAGAGACAAGGAAAGGAGAGAGTTTTAGGGATCGGGGAATGACTAGTTTTGTAGAATTATGAGAACAGAATTTATATTAAAGAAAATATAAGTAGCAGCCAAGAAGACAAGGCTAGTGAATGAAGTGTGTTCATCAAACACCTGATATAAAACTACCCTGAATGGGAGTAGAGAAGTGGTTTGATGGTTAGTGACTGGGGTCAAAGGAGTATTGGAAGGCTATCAGAATAATCAAAGGGAGAAATCAACAATACAGGTAGTGGGTAGTGATATGATTATGGAAGTTATAACTTTTTCTTTTTTCGACACATCTGGTGACGTTCAGGGTTACTCCTGGCTCTGCGCTCAGAAATTGCTCCTGGCTTGGGGGACCATATGGAATGCTGGGGTTCAAACTGAGATCTGTCCTGGGTCAGCCATGTTCAAAGAAAATGCCCTACAGCTCCTCCCATAGTTAATAGCTTTTTCACAGGGGGCCAGAGCCATACTACTGTGGGTAGAGTGATTGTCTTACACACAGCTGACCATTTTCCATCCCAACATTCCATATAGTCAGCTGGGATCTCTGGGAGTGATTCCTCAGCCAGAACTTGGCATAAGACATGAGCATCACTGAATGTAGCCCCAAACAAAAACGGACACACACACACACACACACACACACACACACACACACACACACACACACATATACACACGGAAAATAAAAAGAACAAACTTTTGAAAAGGTGGGTAGGCTTTGTACTAAAGTTTAATAATCATGAGTGAAAAGAAACAGAGAGTGAAAGGAGGAGGATGAGGAGGAAGAAAGGAGAAGGGGGAAAAAGAAGAAGAAAAATGTCTGCCTCAGAGGCAGTCAGGGGAGAGGGAAGGAGTGAGGGTGGGAGGGAAATTAGCGACATTGGTGGCAAGAAATGTGCACTGGTGAAGGATGTACATTGTATAATGGAAACTCATGAACAACTGTATCTCACAGTGATTCAATGAAAGATTTTATTTATTTAAAAAATATCAGGGCCGGAGCAGTGGCACAGCGGTAGGGCATTTGCCATACACACAGCTGACCTAAGACGGACCGCCGTTTGATCCTCCGATATCCCATGTGGTCCCCCAAACCAGGAAAGATCTCTGAGCACAAAGCCAGGAGTAACCCCTGGCTGTGCCCCCCTCCCAAATCAAAGTCTGGGGCCGGAGAGATAGCACAGTGGTAGGGTGTTTGCCTTGCATGCAGCAGACCTGGGAAGGACCTGGTTCGATTCCCAGCACTCACATGGCCCCCCAGCCTGCCGGGGAGATTTCTGAGTGAAGAGCCAGGAGTGGTCCCTGAGTGCCACTGGGTGTGCCCCCAAAACCAGTCAGTCAGTCAGTCAATCAATCAATCAATCAATAAAGTTTAAAATAAAATAAAAAATATCAAAGGGGAAAATACACAGCAAAGTAGCAACAAAGGTCTAAAGGCAACAGAATGGGAGAACTGATCCACTCAAATATTTGGGGGTGGTTAAATGGGGTTGGGAAATTGAGGCCTTTGGGAAAAGAAGGTGGATGTACTGATGAAGGATATAGAGTCGGAACTATGTAAATTATTAGAATATTAGTGGCATTTACAATTGTAAGAGAAGGAGAGCAGAGATTGTAGACATAGGGGTCAATTGGTTTATGGATCTAGTAGCCAGAATAAAGGGAGTTCTCTACTAACATTTGTTTATGTTGGTCAGCAGTAAATTGAGTGTATTTGCTGTATTTGCGTATTTGTAAGCATTCAAGTGAACCATTTGTGTGTGAGTTTGAGAACAGGTGATTATGGATGGTCTGGGGAGAAAGATTTATAGCCACAAACAGATGAGATGTGGTAGATTAGTTCTGGTCAAGTCTTAGAGGAGGTCAGAGATAATCTGTTCAACCATGGTCCAGAGAATTTTCTGACTTGCCATAGTTTAATTTAGGATTTTTCCACCTTACAGGGGTATGAAAGTGATACATATTTAATAGAAAGTGTACTTTGAAATTTCATATTCTCCAGGGCTAGTGATGTGGGGATATGATAATCTTGTCTCGCTAGCCTTCCAATCAGCTTGTCATCACAGTGTTGCACAGTTTTGATATATTTGTGTGTGTTTTGTATCCCATACATGTCTATTTTCATTTTAGTATAGCATTCAATAAATCATATGTGATATTTAGAACCCTTATTATAAAATTGGTTTGGTCTTGCTGGCCTGGGAGATATCGCAAAGGATCTGGGAACGTGTTTTGTATATGAGAGGACCAGGTCCCAGCCCTGACATGATATGGACCTCTGAGCACCACTAGACTTGACCCTCAAGCACCAAACTGGGATAGTTCCTGAACATTATCTGGTGTGATTCCAAACCAGTTGGATTTGTGACTCTCCCTGCCTCAAAGAACTTTGACTCCTTAGTCCCTGTCCTCAAAGCCTCAGACCCCCTCAGGTAGCAGGAGAACCATGTGTTTTTGGGCCTTTGGAAATGAGATGAATTTTTCCAAATCACTAGATTTTCCACATTGTAAGACCCTCATTATATCATATCCCAGATTCGAAGACTTAACACAGCAGGGTGGAAGACAGCTGGGCACTTAAGGACAATTCTGTCATCCTAGACTAAACTCACAGAACCTTCACAGCCTCAGCTTCTGCTTCCCCACCCCTCCTCAGTCTTCTGTTAGCACCCCCAACCCCTAGTCCTCTACTCTTGTTTCACACTAAGAACAGCAGACTTTTCTTCCGACCTTTTTTTTTGGGGGGGGGTCACACCCGGCTGTGCTCAGGGGTTACTCCTGGCTTTATGCTCAGAAGTCACTCCTGGCATGCTCAGGGGACCATATGGGATGCCGGGATTCGAACCACCAACCTGCATGCAAGGCAAACGCTTTACCTCCATGCTATCTCTTCGGTCTTCTCCCTACCTTTTTACCTTGATACCATTGCCTACCCTTCTTACAGTGACAATGAACCTTCTTTGTCCTTGGGGCTTATGCATGTGAAGGAAGCTCTGCATTCCTGTGCAATATCCCTGTTGAAGATAACTTTTTATTAACTGAATGTTTTTATTCACTGAATTATTATGGTTTTTTTTTAATGGACCAAAATTTTTTGTACTACCCCCTTATCAATGTCCTCTAGTTTTTGTTGTTGTTGTTGTTGTTTGTTTGTTTTTTTGGGTCACATCTAGCAGTGGTCAGGGGTTACTCCTAGCTCTATGCTCAGAAATTGCTCCTGGAAGACTCAAGGGACCATATGGGATGCCGGGATTCGAACCAGTGACCTTCTGCATGAAAGGCAAACACCTTAGCTCTATGATATCTCTCTGGCCCCAATGTCCTCTAGTTTTAAAAACAAAAAGTCTTTGCTACTTTAAGTTTTCTGAGCACATGTAAGTTAAATGCATGACATGCATCTAACCTGCAGTATTTTCAATTTAAGAGAATATCCCCAACTCTGCCAGAGCTTTCTTTATCTCCTCCTTAGAGAAAGGGACAGGCTAAGGCATCCTCAGGCAGCTGGCTAAAAGGACTAAGATTTAGAAAACAAAAATTTTTCTAAGGGTTCTAATATTACTAGAGTGACTCAAGGATGGAATGAGGTTCTATTCTTCCAGGTTCCTGCTGGGATCTTGAGCTCTGAAACAACTGTGTACATCCCTCCTGTGATATTGCCTAGGTTACCCTTGATGAGCCTACTACTTGACAATCTTGTCAGGGACAGTTCATGGTCCACACTTTCCTTTGTCTTTTATCACTCTTATTCTTCTGTGTTTATTTAACTGAAGTAAATGCTGGGGGCAAAATCTTTCCCTGACCCCAGCCCTCCTCTGTGAATGTCTTGTTTGTAGTCCAGGTGAATGTCTGTTGCTTGGATCAGTTCTGGAGGGAGGCAGACTGTGACGATACCACTCTAGTCTTCACCAGGTTCACAATACTATGATGTTGGTTTCTTTCCCCACTCTCCTTGGAGGCTGGCTATGAAAAGCTGGCCTTGGACCTAGTCCTTGGGGTTTCAATCCCAGACCTTTGTCAGGTTGACACAGATTTCATTTGTCTCTTCTAAGTACAGGGCTGGTCTTGTAGGTGTGTATTTTTTTTTTTTTTTGGTTTTTGGGTCACACCTGGCAGTGCTCAGGGGTTATTCCTGGCTCCAGGCTCAGAAATTGCTCCTGGCAGGCACAGGGGACCATATGGGGCGCCGGGATTCGAACCGATGACCTCCTGCATGAAAGGCAAACGCCTTACCTCCATGCTATCTCTCCGGCCCCGCATTTTTTTTTAACCCATTTTTGTGAAGACAGGCTGTCAGATCAGGCACATACTTGAGGGGCCCACTACCCTCTGGAGCTCCTGCCAGGTCATGTGAGAATCAGGTGAGAAAGCAGCATTGCTGGCATCACAGGCTTGTTTCTGCTTGAGCAGCCCATAGAGAGCCTGATGTTCCTGGTGGACCTCTGTCAGCACCATGCTGTTTCCTTTCAAGAGCTGGTCCCATTTTTAGGAGTGATTTTCCTCCTCTAGCATCCAGGTTTAGTCACTGTTGTACTTCTGCATAGTAGAGAGCAGAGATGTGGTAATGCTGCTTGGGCTAGAGTTCCCTTACTTAGCTGGCCTTGGTTTGCCAGCCACCAGGGTTTCTTTCTTGGGGAAGATGGTCCCCTTCATTCTAACTCTCAGGTTCTCTTTGGACAGGTTGGACATTGACACCAACACCTACACATCTCAGGACCTCAAGAGTGCATTGGCAAAATTCAAGGAAGGGGTGCAGATGGAGAGTTCAAAGGAAGACAAGGTATGTGATAGCCTCTTCAGAGAGTTAGTGTACATCTGCAGAACATAACAAGAACAACAACAACAACAACAAATCCTTACTCTATAGTTTTTTGCAGTAAGCATTGGATAACTACAATATTGCAAAATAATCTAAAGAGTAGTTTGTGCTAAGTAACTTTCTATAGACTATTACAAAATATGAGGAACACTGCTGTCATCTTTCAGGTTAGAATTTACCTTGTCATTACATGTTTGGGGAACTTGAGGTATACAGCAGAGATCATCATAATCTCCATAATCACAGACATAAGTGAGGTAACTGGAGATTAAAATCCTAATATTCTTGGGAGGGAGTGATATTAAAGAGGTTAAGCGCTTGCCTTGCATGAAGCAGATTCCAGTTTGATCTCTGGCACCACATATGTTTTCCCCCAAGCTCTGCCAGGAGTGATCCTTGAGCACAGAGCCAGGAGCAATCCCTGAACACTGCCAAATTGATCCAACAGTCCCTACCCATATAAACAAAATCCTGATGTTTCAGCTAAAATTTAAAGGATAGATCATCTGGATCATCTGGACTGGAAGAAGGATGTCTAGATCCTTGCCCTTGAAACATGGAACAAACATAATTTTACTCCAACTGGATGACTAAAGTTTCCTCCAGTGCAGTTTTCTACCAATCAAGGGAACGAGTGGAAAAGAGAGAATAACAGCCCCTTGAATAACACTGTCCTGCGTGTCTGGGAGAACTATTTTATAGACCTGTACTAGGAAGAATCTTACTTTTAGATGGCTCCTGAGACTTCGTAATGGCTCAAGAATGTTGTTGCAAATATATATATACCTGAGCCCGGTGACGCTCAGCGGTTACTCCTGGCTATGTGCTCAGAAATCATTCCTGGCTTGGGGGACCATATGGGATGCCAGGAGATCGAACCATGGTCCGTCCTAGGCTAGTGTGGGCAAGGCAAACACCTTATCATTTGCGCCACTGCTCCAGCCCCAAGAATGTTGCAGATCATTTTTGACATTTTTCAGTTGACTCCTGAATTTGAAAAGGACCTCAGAAATCACTTTGAATTTCTCCTCCTTTTTCTTCTCAGCAGTACAGGGTTGATGGTTCTGTGGTTGGCCCCAGTTTATGAGGGCCACCAGGTCTAAACCCAGCAGTGTTAGGGATGAGGAAAAATGCTCCCCATCGTGGTGAAGGTGAGGTTGTAGAAGGGTGAAGTATATGTCCAGGGCAGAGACTGGTGTTGCTGCAGTCAGGACTTGGGTTCATTCCTTTCATCTCACCCTTCCTTTGATCTCCATGATAGCTGAAGGAAATATAAAAGTTGACTCTGGGGTTACAGAGATAATAAGGAGTTGCTTTGCCTGTAGCCCATCTTTAGCACTACATCTAGTCTCCTTAGCACTACCCTGAGTGATCCCTGAGCACTACTGGCTCTGATTCCCAAACAAAAACAAAAATGTATTCCCCTGTTCCATGTCTCCTTTGAATGAAAGAGCCACTCTTTCTGTCCCTTTGTTCTATTTAATGACTGCACCTGGTGATTCAATTTATATAGAAAACTACAAATTTGTAATAATTTACATATAATAACAACTACAATTTGTTATAATAGGAAAAATAATATTTTAAGTATTAAAGCAAAAAATTATTTAAATTTTCAGTTGCAGGAATTTGGTTTGGTTGGCTGAATTTGTTGTTTTCAATAATTAAAACTAATTCCAGGGGCTGGAGCAGTGGTGCAGCAATAGGGCGTTTGCCTTGCATGTGGCTGACCTAGGACAGGCCGTGGTTCCATCCCCCCCGCATCCCATATAGACCCCCAAGCCAGGAGCAATTTTTGAGCACATAGCCAGGAGTAAGCCCTGAGCGTCACAAGTTATGGCCCAAAAACAAAAACAAAAAACAAAAACAAAACACTAATTACTAGGGCTGGAGAGGTGGCACAAGCCGTAGAGTGTCTGCCTTTTATGCGCTAATATAGAATGGACCCCAGTTCGATCCCCCAGTTAGCTTGGTCCCCAAGACAGGAGCAATTTCTGAGCATAGCCAGGAGCAATTTCTGCACATAGACAGGAATAACCCCTGACCGTCACTGGGTGTGGCCAAAAAACTAAAACAAAACAAAACACTAATTCCTTCATCTTGCAAGGAGATCCTGGTGTCAGGACTAAAATGTAAGATTCTCAGACTCTGAGTCAGCTGCCACTTCTAAGAGCATCCCACTCCTTTCACTTCTGTGGAGTTAGCTTGCTAATGCTTTCAGCAGGTGCTGAATACTGGGGTCTTTCTCCCTTGATACAGGAACGTAACTGGCTGATGTGGCTTCATGCTTGTGCACTGGGACTGGCAGACAGCTGGGCATGAGGATGGTTGGGTTTCTTCTATGCCTCAGTCTTTGAAGTGCAGATATCATTGAACTTTAAAAAAAATTTTTTTTTATAAACCTGACATTACTCAGGGATTACTCCTGGTTTGTGTTCAGGGCTCATTCCTGAATGATCATATGGGATGCTGAGGATCAAATCTGGGTTGGTGTTGTGAAAAGCAGATAATTTACTCACTGTACTATTGCTCTGGCCCTATATTTGAACTTTTTTTTTTTTAACCTACCTTTGAGCCTTGTTTGTGTGTTTGCCTGTATGTACAGGGTGGTGCTTTTGTTAGTTTGTTAGACAAGACTAGGAGTTAGGTTGTCATTTGGTGATAAACACATACCTAGTGAATGTGAAGCTCTGGGTTCAATTCCCAAGGTCCTCAATATAAAAAACAATTTATAAAGACAGTACTCAGATATTCAGCCATATCTTATCAATGGAGCAAATGGTTTTTGAACTTGATTATTTGGAGGAAGGTTATCAATTTAATTCACTGCTGTCTTATCAGATAAATCAGTCCTTCCCAAACTTTCTCTTTTATAGAGAAACTCTGACTCACAACAATTTTGTGTCATTACTATTGAGTCTGATTCTTTTGTGTCTCTGTTCCCTTACAATTTTTTTATGTCTGTTTACTATACATTTTAAAATGTGGCCTTAAATGTTTGATTCTCAACAAGATGAAGTTGATTTTTCTTATATTTCCAAAGCACAACAAAAACCCCTGGTCATAGTATTAAAAGCAGACATAGAAGATTTTAAAAGGTGGGAAGAAGGCAGATCAACCAGGAACTTGGAGCTTGATGGCAAAGAGTGGTTCCTTTTTGCTATTTGTGAATCATAGTGGCCACCAGAGAAGCTCTGGAAGTGTCTATGGGTAGATGTGAAACAGTCCTAAGGAAAATCTGCTCTTTCTTGAGAAAGGATTGAGCATAGGGTGGGAGGTTGGGCCACACCTAACTATGCTTAGGGGTTAGTCCTGGCTCTACACTCAGTAATTATTCCTGGCAGTGCTTTGGGGACCTTGTGGAATGCTGGGAGGTAAACACCTTACCTTTTATAATATTGCTCCACTCTTCAGAAAACCCTTTTTGAAAGTGCTTGTCCTACTTTAGCTAGAGACCATGGAATGGAGATCTCCCCATTCCACTATAGTGACCATGGGAGTTTGGGTTTCTGCCCCTGTGCATGAGTGGCAAGCTGCATTAAGCTTCTTTTCTGGGCTGGTATCAGGTGCAAAATAGGAAGCCTGAATTTGAACCCTGTATGGTGACTGTGAGATGGTGGGCAGCTATGACACGATTGCTGAGCAGAGAATTTGAATTTTTACTGCCTTCTGCTCCATGTTAGGAATGTATTCTTTGCTTCCCCAACTGATGTGAGATTTTGCAAAAATCAAAGTTGGAACCTCTTTTTTTCACTCTCCATGTGTGAGATGCAGGTTGCTGCTTCTGGTAAGGTCATTTGGATTGAGGCCTTGTGCACCAAGGTGGCTTTTGACTTCTCCCAGCTGAAGTGATGTTAGTGTTGGCAACTGGAGAGTCTTTACTTCTACCCTACCCTGTGACAGTGAGTCAGTGTGGGCAGAATAAGTGTGGGGAGGAAGGAGCTGGCTCCTAACCCCGACCAGCAGCAGTGAGCCATGCTTCTGGGCACGACACGGTGCTGTCAGTCCAGGCCAAGGAAGAACTTTTGTTCCCAGTGGTCTCCTCTGGCAGTAGCAGAAATGCTTTTCCTCCTCCTAACTAGAGAGCAGTGGAGAATTTAAGAAGAGCTGGTGAAAGGAATTTTTCAAATGAAATCCTGAGTGATCACATACCCTTACGAACTAATACAGTGAGAGATCTGAGAACTGTTGTCTGGTATGGAAATATAATTGCCCATATTTTTATGCTCTCTTTCCTTTCATTTATTTAATGGCGCTCTTTCTCTTTCTTAGTATGGGGCTCACATACAGAGATGTGGGAACCAGCCAGCCTGCTTCTGGAGATGTTGGGTTAGAGGAGACATGTAGACCTGGAGAGTAAACCCAGGGCCTCATACGTGTAAAAAAAAATGTGCTCACACATGTGCTCTACAAATTGAACCACATCTCCATTCTCTTATCTAGTTTTTGTTTGTTTGTTTTAAGTCACACCTGGTGGTGTGCTGGGGTTACTCCTGACTCTGTGCTCAGATATTACTCCTAACAGGCTTGAGGGAATATATGGGATGCAGGAGATCAAACCCGGGTTGGCTGCATGCAAGTTAAGTGTCTTACTGTTGTGCAATAACTAATTAGGTTTTTATTAAATTATCTAGATTTTTTTTTATTAATTTATGTATTTGTTTTCGGGTTTTGGGGCCATTTCCAATGGCAGTCAGAGACTATTTCTGGCTCTAATTAGGAGTGACCCTATTGGTACTTAGAGGATCATGTGTTGTGCTGGGGATTGAACCAAGGTCAACAGCAAGCAAGACAAGTATTTTAGCCCCTCTACTATCTCCATAGCTCTATCCATGTTTTTATATTAGGTTCTGGGTAGCTCAAAAAGGAAACAATACCAAAGTAACACTACAAAGACTCTGAAATGAAATTTTTATTATAGACACAACCACACAAAACTGGTATAGAATTGGTAGAACTATAGAACTGGTATGTTAAACCTAAACATTGTGGTAGTCTGCTGAAAAGAAATGTATGATAGGATTCAGTATTATTTAATGCCCAAAATGTCCAGGACATAAAAAAAAATAACTCTTATCAAGAAGCAAGAAAATTACTTGATTTTCTTTTCTCTTTTTTTTTTTTACTTGATTTTCTTGAGTTATTTTCTAACTTGAATTAGGAAAGACAATTAGTAGATGTCATTGGTGAGATGACTCAAGTTGTAATTATCTAACAAGAATTTAAAATTTGTCATCATAAAAATGCTTCAATAGAGCTGGCGTGGTACAGTGGGTAGGATGCTTGCCTTGCACACAGCTGACCTGGATTCAACTCTCAGTACCCCATATATGGTCTTCTGAGCCTCACCAGGAATGATCCCTAAGTGCAGAGCCAAGAGTAAGTAAGGCCAGAACATCGCCGGGTGTGGCCCCAAAACTAAAATTAAAAAAACAAAACAAAACTTCATGCTGCTATTATGCTTTTGAAGCAAATTGTATCCTAAGCAAAGAAGATATAAAAAAAGAACCAATAAAATTTAGAGCTAAAAACACCCAACCACTAAACTCTTTTTATAAGTATAGGATTAATTTAGTATCAGAATATAGATTAGAGAGAAAACAACAAATATACTTGAAAACAGATAAAAATCTAACAAAAAAACATATTGACAAAGAAATAAATAGACTCAAGGAGCTCTGGAACTTAATAAAGATCTAACATTATGCAATTTATTGAAGTCTCAGAAAAAGAAGAGAAAGAATAAGGGGCTAAAAAATAGAGGAATAAATATTTTAAAAATACGAAAATTTGCTATGGGAAAAAAATCACAAGTTTATGAAGTTGAGTGAGTCACAGATAGTATAAACTAAAAAAAAAAAACAACAGCATATCACAGTTAAATTTCTGAAAACTAAGACAGGCAAAAGCAAATGCCACTGGACAGGGAAAAGAAACAACCCAAAATTTATTATTGGAACAATGGTTGAGTGACACAGCATTTTCATCTGAAAAGTGGTCATAAATATGTGGAATATTTTAAGTGATGGAAGACACAAACTAGCAACTTAAATTTTGCAGCAATAAAATTATACTTTGGTGGTAAAAGAAAAATCCAGATATTCACCAAAGAAAATTGAAAGAATTTATCTGAAAGAATGATCAAAGAATAATCACCAAATCAAAAACAAAGAACAAAATAAAAAGAAACTTGTGATGTTAGTAAAAAAAACAGAATGATGAAATGAATGGAAATAGAGTCAAATATAAGATTATTCTTTGGGGGTTTTTAAAATAGATTGTTGAGAGCAAAAAATTATGACACCAAACAAAGTGGCATAGCTAGGAAAGAACATGACAAAATGAGCACACACTTGACATGTTTGGCCCCTGGCATGTGGATACCTGAGCACTGTTGGGAGCACCCCCGCCCCCAAGTACTTATTGCTAGGTGTAGTTCATCCCCCAATTATGACATCACCTCTAACTGCATATATGTTCAATATAAGTTTCACTACAATCATACAAGAGACATGGTGATGGGCTAAGAAAGAACTTTATTGACCAAAGACATACAGTAGATCTAACAAATCCCAGAACTATTTAGAAGGACACAAATTGAACACATATATCTTTTGAATATTTTATGGGTATTTTCTTTAACAGCTGTGTAACTCTATATATTCTTCTACCATGATGTTTCTATCCACTTTTCATCTTGTCTTTTCTTTGTAAGCTGTTCAGTAAGGATTGTTGGTGGAACTGTCCCTCAGTATGATGCCTATGATTGAACTATGTCATGGAAATTGCTGGTCTTGTTCCTATTGCCTCCAGATGCACCAATAACGCTTCATGGCATTGATCCTTGTTTGCATAGACACATTAAAATGGGAAAACACCATACATACAGATAAGTTCTTATCTAATAAATCTCAATACAATGTACCTTACACCCTGAACATTGATAGAATGACCTGGCACAGGCCTCAGAAGAATGGGCATCCTCCATTCACGCCGGAACCAGGCAAGCTATCTACGAAACATCCAAGGTCTTTTATAGCAACAGCTGGAAGCAGTCCTCTACCAGGAAAGACTCTACCAAGGGTCAGACATTGACCTCCTAAAAAGAGACTTCCGTTTACACTGAGAAGACTTGACAACAACAATGACCTGCTCTACAGGACATGGTTCTCTCTAGTGCCCCTTAAGTGTGAGGTGAAACGAGAGGATGCTCTGCACCATCCTGACTGCAATATGGGATATGCAGACTCCAGGATCTTTAATACAGAAGCATGATACCAACAACAGAGACTATGTGAGGAATGGAGGTGTATTGACACTACAGAGGATGACTTGAATTGGACAAACTAGTTTGCCTGGAGCCTAGAGTCAGTCCTGTGCCAGGAAACTTCAGGGATAGGGTCTCCTTGTATTTAGACCATAATTTGCCTTTCCATGTCCCTTATGTTTTGGTGGGCCTATGCAAACAAATGCCACTTTAATACCGTTTTTTACTATGTTCCCTTGACTCCAATCTTTAAGAAAAACAACCCACTAAAACTTTTGAGGTTAACTTAAACTAGTAAGCATGTGCATGGAACTAGAGAAATGTACTTTGCCCTCAATGTTTAAGGAGTTACATAAGTCTAATGTCTTTAGATCATATTGTGTGCTGCTAAGAAATAGTATGTACTACAACTGGGGATTTGAGGGACAAAGTAATTGTATTGTACATGGGTTCATTTTTGTTTTTCTTAATGTTCTTTGGCTGAAAGTTCAAGGCTGGGATATCATCGATGGGACTACCGAGAATTCTGTTTATGGGTGATTGGGCTTCCACTGTAACTTTACCCTGTCCTCTTTCTTTGCACCTTTGTTGTCATAATTAAAATAATAATAAAAAAATGTTAAAAAAAAAGAAAGAACTTTATTAGTAACAACCTGGCTGGTTGGAATATGGTAGACTTGTGTTTTCAAAGTAACCATCTTGCACTTACAGAGAAAGAGAACAGGAAAGCACAATTTTTAGGAAGGCTATTTGTACAAATCAGTGGCCTCCAGAATTTAGACCAAATTTCCACTGAGACAATCCCCTGTTTGTTTGCAGGGTCTTATTTGCAAATCTAAATAAAGGAAGAGAGTTAGGCTTTTGAGAGAAGAGTAAATTGAAGACAAACTATCCTTATCTTTAAGCTTTGGTTGGCCTTGTCTAATACTGATCTTTGGCCTGGCTTCACCTGTTAGTTTCTTTGTTGTATTTCCATTTTATTGGGAAGTCTGTTGTTGAGAATATCCATTTCTATGAAGTGTTACAAGGGTTCCACATTAGGTACAAGAAAGCTATGTAGTTGCACACTTGGCACCTTTGAATAACAGATCATAGTGTCCGTCACTCACTAAATTTGAAAAAAGTGATGTGATTAGTCAATGATCATGATGGGCATTTATGTTATATATGTGGCGTTTTGTGGACTGAGGAGTTAACAGGAAGTTGGTATTTTATGCAATTATAGTTAATATACTATGGCATCAGAACTATAAGTTGTACTGGGAGACTGATGTTAGTTAAATGGTGGCATTTGAAATTGGTGTCTAACATCCCTGCAAAACAAGGGCTGTCCATATATGAAGAAATAGAAAATATAAAGGATATTTAAAAACTCAACAGTGAAAACCAACAGTGTATTTAGAGAATGGCCAGTAGACAGACATTTCACTACAGAGGTTGTAGTAAAATGTTTTATGGATGGCAAATAAATACATAAACAGATGTTTAATGTCATCGGCCATTAGAGAGCAAATTAAGCCACTATGAGATGTGTCACTGAATCTATTTAAATATCTAAAACAAAAAGATAATAAAACAAAGTTCTCGTGAGGATTTTAAGAAGCTGAGTATTGGGGCAGAGTGATAGCACAGTGGTAGGGCATTTGCCTTGCGTGTTGCTGTCCCTGGACGGACCCAGGTTCCATCCCTGGCATCCCATATGGTCCCCCAGCCTGCCAGGAACAATTTCTGATCACAGAGCTAGTAATAACCCCTTAGTGCTGCCAGGTGTGGCCCAAAAACCAAAACCAAAAACAAAACTAAAAAAAGAAAGAAACTGGATCTTTCATTGTTGGTGGGAATAAAAGTGCTACAGTTGCTGTGGAGATTAGTCAGGTGGTTTTGTGTACTATGTGGTATGTGTGTGTGTGTGTGTGTGTGTGTGTATGTGTGTGTGTGTGTGGAGGGCATGTTTCCCAAGTAGTACTCAGGGGTTTGTGAGGCCACTCCTGGTGATACTCAGTTAACTGGGCAGAATAATTCTATGCTGGGACCTGAGGATGCAGATCCAGGGTACAACCAGCATCCTAACACAACATGCACGTTGTGTAAGATGATTGAACTGGGCTCCATTCCTGGCCCTGGAGATTTTTAAAAGTGAAAAACTAAAGAGAACTTTGTTTATAATGTATATAATTACCCTGAAGAGCTGTTCCCTTTTTTGGTTTTTAGGCCTAACTTAGAATGCTTAGCTAAGATAAGAATTGGGGGAGAAAAAGGAAAATAGTTAGAATGGTTTTCAAGAAAGGCTGGGTAATTCAAAGGCATGCAGATTAAAAGTTGCCTTAGCCACAGAGAAAAGATTGGGTTCCCCCCAGTCAATTGGAAATTTTCTATTCCTTAGGGTTTTTTTTTAAGTCTTTTTTAAATAATTTTTTATTTAAGCACCTTTGTTACGAAAATGGACAATTTCTTATAAAACTTACCTCCCATGCCAGACAATTGCACTCTTGGACATTGATTTTGGAGAAGTAAGGACTTGTATTTATACCAAAAAACGTATACAAATATTCTTGTTGTTTTACTCATTCAAAATCTGGAAACAACTCAAGTGTTCTTAGCAGGTGAATGGCTGGCTAAACAAGCTTATACATTAATACAATGGGCATGATTCATCATTAAAGAGAAATGAACTATATAGCTCTGTGAAGTAACTTAGGTATCTCTGGATATCTCTGGATATCTCCAGATTTTTTATGCTCCATAAAAATGTCAATTTGCAAAGGTTACAATTTGTGTGACTCCATCTATATAATGTTCTCCAAATGCCAGAATTATAGAGATGAAGAGCAAAGTAGTAGTTGCTGTTGTGTATGTAAACATTTTTATTTTTACTTTTCACATTTTATGGGATTATTATGTTATTGACCCTACCCTGATCGGTGATTGTGCCCTACCCTAGGGTGTGACCTGGCATTCTGCCCCCACCCTAGGGTGGTACCTGATTCTGCTTCCACCATTGGGTGGTACCTGATTCTGGAGGATAAAAACAAGGGTCTGTGGAAGGCGAGGGGCTTTTGGCTGAGACTTTGGACTTCAGTCTTGTCCACCGAATAAAGCTAATATTTCCACAAGCCTGACTGTCTGCGAGCTGTTTACCCCGCTGTTTCACCTCAGAACCGTGGGCTGGACAGGGTGGCAGATGCGTGCTCCGATCTGGAGGGGAAAGACCTCATCCTCTATCCCTCCATCAGTCAACCTCTTCAGGGGCTGACTTGCAACAGTTGCCAGGGCCTAGGTAATGGAGGATGATGGGAGGATGAGGACAACTCTAAAGAGTAGCACAGTGGAGTTGTTTGGTGATGATGGAACAGTTCTCTGGCTTGATTGTCTCCAGTTTACAAGAATCTACTGTTGGATAAAATCATGAATAATGGTATGCAAATACATACAAATGAGGGTCTGTAAAAGCTGATGAGATCTGAATGAGTTGTATTGTTGATAGTATCATATCTGTGTCATTTGGTCGGTTTTGTACTATTGCTATGTAAGATGAACCAGGAAGCTTAGGGAAGCTGAATCAGGGTTCATGGGGCTGAACTATTTAAAAGTATTTTCTATTATGACACCGTGATTTACCAAGTTGTTTCTAAAACAATTGTTTCAAACATTCATGTTCTAACATAGTCCCACCTCCAATGTGACTTTCCTTCCACCAATGTCCCCAGTTTCCTACCCCATCCAAGTCTGCCTCCTTGCAATTACAAGTTTACTTCATATTGTTTGTTCAACACAAAGGCAAATGGAATTATAAAAAAAAATAGATCAATATGGGGACCGGAGAGTTAGCATGGAGGTAAGGTGTTTGCCTCGCATGCAGAAGGACGGTGGTTCGAATCCCAGCATCCCATATGGTCCCCCGAGCCTGCGAGGACCAATTTCTGAGCACAAAGTCAGGAGTAACCCCTGAGTACAGCCAGGTGTGACCCCTCAAAAAATTAAATAAATAAAATAAGAATAAAAAGTTAAAAAAATAACAAAACAATTTTCCAGAGGCCCTTATACAGAGCACTTTTGTGAAGAGAAGGGCTTGGTTCCTTCTCTCTCTTTCTTATTTTCTCTCTCTCTCTCTCTCTCTCTCTCTCTCTCTCTCTCTCTCTCTCTCTCTCCTCTCTCTCTCTCCAATTATCCCACAGCACTAAGCAAGAACTTTATGTCCCAGACTTAGCAGTTGTCCAGTGTCCTCTAGTGAGGCATTACAGGTGTATTTATTGTTGCTTTAGTTCAAAGAAGCAGTGTTGGGCTTCCAGGAGATTTGATCTGCAAGGAACTTGGTCTTTTCTGAGAAAGGCTGATTAATTTCTTCAGTTGGTGTCTCTATGGAGTGCTTGTAATTGGAAAGAAAACCCAAAGGTCATAGAGGACCAATTTTGAGCTGCTAGCTGCTCATCATCAGTTTTTATAAATATTCGTGCCACTTAATTTTTCATGGAAGAAAGTGACTCAAACCATTGTGACTTTTCAGACTCGATGAGAACCATATTTTTCAAAATTAGGAATAAAATAGGGAAATGGGGACTGTCATATTCATATAATATCTAATTCAAGTTCTTCAATTCACTTCCTAAGAAACTTCATTTTTAAGATCTTTGTGGATTGGGGAGGGATTGAGAGAAAAAAAAATTGAGACTTGAATGTAGTATGTATAATAGCCATTTCAAACAGTTGAACAAATTGGATACCTGTAGTTACATTGACAGTAATAACTGTGATTTAATTTTCATTAGAAGATTGCTCCCCTTTTGATAACTCTTCACCCACAGTTTCTTATGTCCATATTTTCCTAAAGTGTTGCTCGAGTAGCAGGACAAAGCTGATATTTCCTCTGATTGTAAAGAACCAGGGTGTGTCTCTCTTAATTTCTTTTTTGTCTCTCTTAATTTCATTCTTGTTTTGTTTTGTTTTGTTGTTTTTGTTTTTGAGTCACACCTGGCAGCGCTCAGGGGTTACTCTATGCTCAGAAATTGCTCCTGGCAGGCTCGGGGGACCATATGGGATGCCAGGATTCGAACCACTGACCCTCTGCATGCAAGGCAAACTCCTTACCTCCATGCTTTCTCTCTGGCCCCTTAATTTTATTCTTAATGGAGATTCCACCCTTACCTCAGTTCTATCCTTAGATTAAAAAAAAAACAACAACCTTCCTATGTAAAGGGGATATGTAAGGGGTTGAAGGTAAGCTTAAATTGATTTCCCTGACCTCAATGATTGGAACAAGATGACTTGCCATCTTTTCTGAACACCATAAATTGAGCTAGAATAAGTGAACATTGGAGCATCAAATGTATTTTTAGAGTAGAGAGCTTTATAAATAGACACAGGGTTTTTCAGCATCCTAGAATATAATGGGAATTTTGATAGCGAAGACTAATGTTCTGTTTTGTTGTGAAATGCCCTTTCTTGTTGTGAAAGGGTGGGCATCCCTCTAGACCATGGGAGGATCAGGGGAATAGTCCTGATGGATATGATGAATTGTTTGTTTGCTGTTCCCCATAGGTGAGGCAGGCCAAGGTTAAACAGCTCTTCCGACCCATCGAGGAGCTGAAGAAGGACTTTGCAGAACTGAATGTTGTCATCGAGACAGACATGCAGATCATGGTACGACTAATCAACAAGTTTAATAGTTCCAGCTCCAGCCTGGAAGAGAAGATTGCTGCACTATTTGACCTTGAATATTATGTCCATCAGGTATTATATTTCTTTGCTCTTAAGACTGACTTTACCAGATATCTTCAAATACATAAACCTCTGCCCCAAATCTTCAAAAATTGCATCTCTAATTCTCTCCCAGTACTTTTGCTGTGGTCTAGGGTAATGTTTCTCAACTGAGGGCTTCCAGGCCTTCAGGATACTTCAGGGAGGACACAGGTGAAAAGGCTTAAACTGGGGGCCAATCTGTAGTACAAAGGCCATCAACGGATAAAGGTTGAGAATCACCTTTGGTGATTGGTCTGTAGGCCAATGTCTCTTATAAAAAAAAAACAAACATTATTCTATTTGTTTATTTCTGTTTGGTTCTTTGCCTCACCTAACAGTGCAGAGGGCTTTTCCCTTGCTATGTGCTCAGGGTCACTTTTTTTTTTTTTTTTTTTTTTGGTTTTTGGGTCACACCCGGCAGTGCTCAGGGATTACTCCTGGCTCTATGCTCAGAAATTGATCCTGGCATGCTCGGGGGACCATATGGGATGCCACCGTTCTTGTGCATGCAAGGCAAATGCCCTACCTCCATGCTATCTCTTCGGCCACATCAGGGTCACTTCTGGTGGTGTTGGGGACTATATTATATCCTTGTGATCTAACCCAGCTGTGTGCAAGGTAAGCACTTTATTCACTGCATTTTTCTCTGGCCCATAAAGTACATGATTATAGCTAGAGATGAAACATGAAAAAAAGGAGATTTGCCTTCTTTTTTTAGTTTTTGAGCCACACCGGGTGACGCTCAAGGGTTAGTCCTGGCTATGCACTCAGAAATCGCTCCTGGCTTGGGGACCATATGGGACTCCGAGGATTGAACTGCGGTCTGTCCTAGGCTAGCACCAGCAAGGCAGACACCTTACCATTCCATGCCACCACTCCAGCCCCTTGTTTTATTTTTTCATTGAACAATAAGCATTAACAATTTTATGACTGAAACCCAAGTACAAACATGCTTGTAATCATGGTGCTTAAATAAAGATATATATATATTTTAAAAAACCTTAATATAATGAGATAAGATTGTGTAACAAGAAGATAGTACAATATAACACTGGTGTTACTAGTGACAGCTACGCTGAAGATATGGCATAAATTTAGATTGAGCATTGAAGATTAGGAATATCTGAGCAAAGAGGAAAGTTTAGAGGAGAAGTTGACAAATTCTGTACTGTAGGCCAATTCTGTCCGCTTATTTTGTAAATAAGATTTTAGTGGGGAACAGAATAGATAGTACAGAGGTCAAAGGACTTATTTGGTATGTGACCAACCTCAGTTTGATCCTCGGTACCACATATGGTCTACTGAGTACTGTTGGAAATTACTAAATAAATTTCAGACTTACACAGATTTTTTTTTAATTTGCTAAGTTGAGTAGTTGTGAAAGTAACTACATCTCATAAAACATTAAAACATTTATTATCAAGTACTTTAGAAAAAGTTTCCAAGTCTTGTATTAGATCATTTGAAGCAGAAGAAATGGCATATGCACAGATTCTGAAGCAGATAACTTTGTGAGATTAAGGACATGGTAGAGATGGGTCATTAGAGCACTGTGGCTGGAGTAGGGTCACATGAGTCACATTGTTGGGGTAGGACCACTGTCTTCTTTTAATTTAGCATTAGTCCCTAATAACAATTGTACAATTTGAAGCAGAGAAATGATTGATAAGACAGGCAGTTGATAGTTATTGAGTTTTATCATGTACTAGTAATATGGTCAGTCATATGCAACATACTCTTTAGTTCTGTTGTATTGGCTGCTGACTTAATCAAGCACACTGGGAGAGACAATCCATGGCAGGAGAACAAGGGTGTCTGAAAAAATCAACAGACAGTAGTAGTCTCACAAGCCAGTTTATAAGTCATCTGTCTGATTCATGCTCAGTATTATGCTTTAGCATTGTTGAGATGTGTGCATATCATGGCACTAAGTACAGCAAGGACATTGGAACTATATAGTATAGTACTCATAAGATGAGTAGTGCATCATGGTTATATCGGGGAAAGTTGAGCATATATGACCATTATGAGGCTCATACACATTATAATAACTTCTAAGTGTGGCTACAGGCAGTTTTCTAAAATCAGCATTTTTCTTAGCTTGGACGGAACAGGAAACTCATCCTAAGAGTAGGCAGAATGGGTATCTTTTTGTTTTGTTTTGTTTTGTTTTGGGGCCACACTGTGTGACACTCAAGGGTTACTCCTGACTATGCACTCAGAAATCGCTCCTGGTTTGGGGGACCATATGGGACATCAGGGATCAAACCCAGGTCCATCCTGGGTCAGCTGCATACAAGGCAAATGGCCTACCACTGCACTATCGCTCTGGCCCCCAGAATGAGTATCTTTTAAAACTTTCTACCTACAAATAAAATAATCTCTTTAGAGCACATTATAAATTAATTATAAGATCAAAGATAAATATCATAATTCCTATTATCACAGTTCATTGACTTCTGTTGCTGCCTTATAGGTCCATGACTACTATTTCCATTTTATAAAAAAAAAAAAAAAAAAAAAAACGAGGCACAGAGAGATTATATGATTGTCTATGTTACCTATCTAGTGAAGTAAAGTTGGGCTTTAACAGAATGGTCTGTTTGACCCTAAAGTTAGAAGAGATGGATCTGAGGGAAAGCAAGCCAAGAAAAGATTTTTATTTATTCTACAAATAGATTCTGTGCCTGCTGAGTCCCATCTTTAACTGGTGAACAGAATTGGAGCTTGTGGTAGAGGCAGATACACAATAAGCATTCCCAATAACATAATTACAAATGGTATATTTGAAGTGATAAATATTATGGCTGAATGAAAAAGTAGAGCAGGCTAAGGGTAGCAGTGTTGGAAAAGAACATTTCAAGGTGATTTCACTTCTCTGTAGTATATGGAATAACTGGTTAAAGACATATAGTAAAGGGGGGTGCCTAGATCACTTTTGTCCCCACAGCTAAGGGAGAAGGACAGAGAAAGAAAGAAGTCAAAGAGGAAAGGAAGAAGATGAGAAGGGAAGTATTGGAGGAACAAGGATCAGAACTTCTGTTATATTAATGATGTGGGAGAGAGTAGTAGCTAAATAGCCAAAGCACAGACTTAACAACACTGAAAACATGGATTTAAGCTGCAGTCACCTAACTTTGTACCGTGTCTGTCAAAGTGGCAACTAGGATGGGTGGGAGGTTGGGGTTGGCTAGAGATGGAGTATGGGAACACTGGTGAAGGGAAACGGACACTGGGTGGTAGAATTGGTGGTAAAATATTATATGCCTAAAACTCAACTATCAATTATTTTTGTAATCACAGTCCTTTAATTAAAAATTTTAATTAAAGAAATAAATAGCATTAGGCATGGGAAGCAGAAAGTACCAAAGCTCAGAGGTGAGGGCATGTATTGGGCATTTGAGAAACTTCCCTGGAGTCACCCTAGGATAGAGTAGCTGGAACACAGAGAAATGGTTTTGAAGTACGGTAGATGAAGCTCAGAGCAGGGACAGGAAGGTTTTACTTGTAGCCAGGGATTAGAGGGAAATGAGCTATTGTTAGAGGAAGCTGAGTAGTAAAAGGGCATGTGACTTTATTTTTGTTTTCTATTTTGGGCCACACTGGCAGTGCTGGAGAGCTAACTACTCCTGGTCCATTGCACAGGGGTCTATCTAGGTGATGCTCAGGGAACCATGTGGATTCTGGGAATTGAACCTGGAGCTCCCACTTTCAAAGCATGTGCTCCAGCTCTTTGAGCCATCTCCTGAACTCCTCAACTCCAAGACATTTTTTCAAAGATTTCTCTGGCTACTGTATTGAAAATTAGATGAAGGAAAGGGCTCTGGTAGAAGCAGAGTAAAAAGATAAGAGGCTGTTGCAATGATCCAGACTTAGGGGCCTGAGAAGTCTTTGTAATCATAATCAAAGGCTTGTTGAAGACCCTCATCAATACAGATTTTCAGCGTCCTCCCACGCACATTCTCTCAGCATCCTTATTCTATAATCAAGGTTAAAAGACATTCTTTCTTCGGGATCTGCAGCCTTCATGGAAAAAGAGCTGCATGTGTGCAGTAGCTGTAGGGATGGTGGCTCTTCATGTTTTCTCTCTTTGCTCATAATTCCTTCTGTTTTCTTTCCTCTCTTCTGTCTTTTTTCTTTACAGGGTAAAACCAAAACAAAACCCATGACTTTTCCATTATAGAGTTAAAGAGTTAAAGGTTTTAAAGGTTATTGGCCAAATCAGTGCTGCTCAACCTCTGACAGCTTTTCTTTCTCCTCTCATTTAATTTAGACAGATCTTTAGGAATCAGGTTTCTGTCAGCGTTTCTTTAGTTGCAACATAAAAAGCCAAACCTAGCAGAGAGCACATCACACTGAGGAGGGAGGGTTGCCTGGCAGGCTGCAGGGCTCCAGCAACAGTTTTTCACGTACAAACTTGATGCCCACTTGGCATTGTCATCCCAAGGGAGGCATCTCCTCCTCCATTTATGGGTCACTCAGAGGTTTGAAACTACAGGCAATTTCTGAGTTATCAGCAGAGGTAATGTGTGAGGAGCCCAGGAACCCATTCCCTGAGATAGACCAAACTCTGTTGTTCTGACCCATTGGCCTTTGGTTTGGAAATAAAAGGTCCTGGCTTTGCACTAATTTGGGCACTGCCGTGCACCTCTGTCAGGCTGTGATCACAGGAGGGTACAGAAGACATGACTGGGCTATGGTGGTTCTGTTCTTTGAGAAAGGTTGGCCTTTCCTTTCCAGGCTTTTCAGTAGTTTGCTCCTATTCCAGACTCTCTGATTAGAGAGGTGAAGAGCTCAGGGTTCTTCTCAGGATTCAGACTAGATCTCTCCAAGGTTCCTTACAGCCATATTTAAATAATTAGCATGGTTTGTAAAAAACAAAACTGCACAGTGGGGAACAGCAGGTTAATTCTGAGGGGAGCCTCCATCTGTCTTATTCACCCTGGGGTGGTGTCCTTCTAATTATTTACCATCATTTATCTTCCTGTTTCCATCTTCTTGTCTGTTCTCTTTTCCTCTAGAGTGCTGTGTAATTCCTTCTGTTTTCATGTGTGTGACTTTTATCTACCTTTAGCCTAGCTCTTCCCATCCCTTCCAGGCTCGCTCTGAAGGTTTTCCCTGTCCCAGACCTAGAGAGGTTTGGGGGCCCTAATCAGGGCCCATGTTTCAGGTTTGCCTGGGTAGAGTGACTGCTTCCCTTCCTGTGAAATAACAAATTAAATAACATCATTTTTGTTTTTTGTTTGTTTGTTTTGGAGCCACACTGGCAGCACTCGGGTTACTCCTAGCTCTGCACTCAGAAGTCGCTCCTGGCAGGTTCAGGGGACTTTATAGATTGCTGGGGATCAAACCTGGATCCATTCTGGGTTGTCTGCATGCAAGGCAAATGCCCTACTTCTGTGCTATTCCTTTGGGCCAATAAATAACACCTTGACGAAAGCAGCAGGAACCCCAGCTAGGGCAGAGGCTGGCAGAAGCCCTGAAAAACAGGGATGAATGCCCCTTCCCTAAAGGACATATTTAGCCTAAGAAGTGACACCCCTCCTCCACTGAGGGAACACAGGTTTCTGCCCAGCGACATAAAATCAGAGGAGCACAGTTGTGCTTATCCCCTAATCAAATTACACAAGCACAACATGCAGGTAAAAAAAAAAAAAACACACTGCAAAGGACACTATGGGAAACCATCACAGAACACCACCAGGCCTAGGAAATGAAGATGATGGATCTGAAGACCCAACAAGTATAGCCACCTACATAGCCTCTCTGAGAAAGACTTTAGAGACGAAATTTGGAGGATGTTCAAGAAACTCAAAGAATCCATGAACAAACTGAACAAACCACAACTAAGAATCAAGAGGACATGAAAGTAGAAATAAGAAAACTCCAAACCGAAATATCAGGGCTAACAAATTTCGAGTCAAAATGAACACCTCACTGGAGAGCCTCACCAACAGAGTATCAGTTGCTAAACACAGAATCAATGAGCTAGATGAGATGTATAACAACACCATACAACAGAAGAGGCTGGAAAATATCCTTAAAACAAATGATCAGGCAATAGGGGAAAAAATCCTCCAAGAATGTGGACAGATAAAAATAGAGGTCTGCAATAAACTCAATAGAAACAGCATAAGAATCGTTGAAGTGTCAGAGGCCCAGGAAGAAAATATCTATGAAAAATCAATAGTCAAGGACATTATTCCAGAAAAACTCCCAGATCTAAATAATACATGCAACCAAATACTACATGCCCAAAGAGTACCAACTAAAATAAGATCCAAAGAAAAACATCCTCATCACAATGATGAATCCCACAGTGAGAGATGGAATACTGAAGGCATCAAGATCAAACAGGAGAATTATATACAAAGGAACATCCCTAAGGTTTACAGCATATTTGTCAAAAAGAAACCCTCCAGGCTGGATGGCAGTTGTGGGGTATAATGAGAAAACTCAATGAAATGAATACTTCACCAAGCCAGACTTACACTCAGATTTGAAGGAAAGATACATAACTGTGAAAGACTTCACAGATAGACAAAAGCTGAGGAACTTTACAGACTCAAAACTAACCTTAAAAGAATAGAAAGGTCTATTTAAGGCAAGGCAGACCCAACAAACACACCAAATTATTACAAAAAAGAAGACCCTAAAACCCATGACAATCATCTCTCTCTATGTCAGTGGACTAAATGCACCAGTTAAGAGAAACAGAGTGGCAAATGAATAAAAATATTGAATCCTTTCTGCTTGCCTTCAAGAAACACATTCGAATAGTCAGAGCAAACACAGACTTAAGTCAAAGGTTGGAGAGCAATCATTCAAGCAAAAAACTGCCTTAAAAAGGCAGGAGTGGGCCAGAGAGATAGCATGGAGGTAAGGCGTTTGCCTTTCATGCAGAAGGATGGTGGTTCAAATCCCGGCATCCCATATAGTCCCCTTGTGCCTGCCAGGGGTGATTTCTGAGCATAGAGCCAGGAGTAACCCCTGAGCACTGCTGGCTGTGACCCAAAAACAAACAAACAAACAAAAAAACCAAAACAAAAAAGGCAGGATTGGTCATACTTACATCAGATGACACAAACTAGACTTAAAAAGGCAATAAGGGACAGAGATGGATACTTCTTGATAATCAAGGGATATGTGCACCAAGAAGAAATCACACTCACAAATGCACCCAATGAGAGACCAGCAAAAATATTTAAAAGAATTGCTGACAGATCTGAAGAAAGACATCAATAGTACCACAATAATAGTAGGAGACTTCAATGCTGCCTTCTCATGCCTTGAAAAGTCAACCAGGCTAAAACCCAACAAGAATATACTAGCTCTGAAGGAATAAATGGAAGAAAATGGCCTAGTGTATACACACACACACACACACACACACACACACACACACACACACACAACCATTCTCTATTTATATAGGCTCTCCATCCCCAGAAAACATTCTCTAACGTACATGGGTCATTATCCAAGATAGATCACATGCTGGACCATAAAACATACCTCCATAAAATCAAGAGGTTAGAAATTGTAAGAACTACCTTTTCAGATCATTATGCACTGAAATTAGAGGTGAATCACAAACACAGAAAAATTTAATAACTGGAAATTAAACAACTTACTACTGAGCAACTAGTGGGTCAGAGACTAAATCAAAGAGGAAATCAAAAGATTCCTTGAAACAAGTGAGAATGAAGGCACAAATTAGCAGAATTTGTTGGACACAGCAAGAGCGGTATTAAGAGGAAAATTTATAGCTTTACAAGCATTCATCAGGAAGGAAGAAGGGACCTTTAGAAATAATTTAATGGCACAGCTTAAACATTTGGAAAAAGAGGGGCTGGTAAGGTGGGCACTAGAGGTATGGTGTGTGCCTTGCAAGCGCTAGCCAAGGAAGGACCGCGGTTTGATCCCCCAGCATCCCATATGGTCCCCCCAAGTCAGGGGCAACTTCTGAGCGCTTAGCCAGGAGTAACCCCTGAGCATCAAACGAGTGTGGCCCAAAAAAACAACAACAAAAAAAAATTAAAAATTTGGAAAAGGAACAACAAAATGAACCAAAAAAACAGGCAGACAGAAGGAAATAATAAAGCTTAGAGCAGAAATTAATAAACTGAAAAAAACAATCCAAAAGATCAATGAAAGCAGGAATTGGTTCTTTGAAGCAAAGAAGCTGAAGTGCTTATATCAGTGGAGGCGATCATAACCCCTAAATTATTCTTGCAGTAATAAAGGCATGCTGAATCTAGAACAGGACCTCTGAGGCTCTGGGCTGTGTAGCTTTGGGACTATCCAAGTGACAGTGGCTCTGCAGGGAGCTCATACTTTGATGAGTGTCCCGGATGAGTGGCTGTAATCACAATGCAGAGAGCCATGCTTCTGTAGCCAGAAAGCCTGCAAGGAGGAGACTGGAAGTCAAAATCATGAGTTCTTAGATTTTAAAACAGAGTATGTGAGAAAGGAAGGTGGGCTCAGTCAGAATAAAATGTACTTGTGTTGGCCAAGCTCCATCTCTGAGTCTTCTTAGTTTGCTGGGCACTGTTGCTCAGGCTTTTTGTTTGTTTGTTTTGAGCCACACTCAGTGGCATCAGGGTTCACTCCTGGCTCTGCACTCAAAAAACACTCCTAGTGGGTTCAGGGGACCAAGTGGGATGCTGGGAATCAAACTGAGTTGGCCATGTGCAAGGCAAACATCCTACCCACTGTTCTATCATTCTGACTCATGTATATACACATTGGAACAGAGAACTCTGGGCCTTACTTGGGGCCATAATGGCAGAACAGACTCAGAGTTTACTCCATGTTTCCCCTACACAGGGCATCTCTGTAGGGATGTCCACAAATACTCTACACCAGTCCATCTATTGTGTTGGCACACTACCAGATTGCTTTTTTGCTCCCCGTGGAGTTTATTCATTGCTTTAAAGATTCTTTATCAAGCACCTGCTCATCAGTGTGGTAATCACTAGACCTACTGCGGGGGGCAGATGATAAACCTTAACTACTCTTAGAAACTTTAATGTCAAATGTTTAAGGAAGAAATTCCAGTTGGCAAAATCCACCCACAGCCATCATCAGAGTCAGATACAACTGTCCTTTGAACCCAGTCTCTCTGCTGGAACCTTTAGCAGTCCAGAAGGACACTGGTAGGGCAGGTCCACTGGCATTCGGAAGAGAATGGGGTGCAGCCAACTTGGGCACTGGCTTCCAGAGCTTTCAAGTTGATTCCTGTGGTGGGGTTAGCATGTGGGCTAGGGCAAGCTCTATAACAGGCTGGTAACTGTTGTGTGAGGAATAAAGAGCCCCAACAGATTTTATCAGGAGCTTGAGTTACCTTTAGCACCCTTTCTTTTCCTTCTTTCTGTTGTTGAGGTGCTTGAGCACATGGTTTCAGTATGCCAGGGGCTTTGTCAGCAGAGCTCATAGTCAGGTCTCACTGTCACAAGGCTGATGCTTCCTCATTGAGCCATGCCCCATCCCTGGGCCCAGCTGACTTCTTGCTTGAAGATACACAGGGAAATGAGATCCCTTCTATAGGTCAGGCCTTTTCAGGCCCTAAGTGATAGTCTTCCAAGACTGGGGAGAAAACTTGAGTGATATAGCCTTGGGATAGACCCTTGGCAACTCATATCCCTGGTGATGAAGCCCCTCAGTTATTTTAGGGGGAAAAAAGATAGTTCACTATCTCATAGAGCTTTATGTGATTGAGGAAATGTTGTTCCTGTTTTAATAATAGCCACTAGCCACTACCATAGGCCTAGACAAAAGCCTGTGAGAATTGGACTTCTATGTAGACGTCATCATCTTGAATGATTCAGTTAACCACCTGAAGAAAGGAAGAGGAAGAACTATCGTTATGTCTTTGATGGCACTCTTCTAGTCCTATTCCCCCATAATGGTGGTTTTTATTGTTCCGGATTTCCAATTAAAAATTAACTTCATTCTTTTATTTTAAGCATTTTCTGCCTTAACTAAAGCCAACTGGGCACCAACAAAACACATTTAGTAATATTATGATGCCAGATCTTTGTGTTAACAGCTTGTGCCTTAGGAGTAAGCTTTATGACTCATTATTACAGTATCAGAATTTTCCAGAGATGTGTGGCTTAAGCAACAGCTAGGTTGCATTTTTGCTTCTTCCCACGTGGGTATTCATAAATCACATTAGATGAGCTAGTTTTAACATTTAAAATAATTTAAAATTTACTTAGTCTTTTTTTCAGTCTTTCCTAGGTAGTCTGAAAGGCCACCTTGTTCATTTACTTGGCTTTTAAGTAAGTTTTTTGAGTAGTCACCAAAAAAAGATGATAAATAGGGTTTTTCTTTCTTTGATGCCTGCACTGTACTAAGCAGGGGCTTTGTTGCAGATGGATAATGCACAGGACCTGCTTTCCTTTGGTGGTCTTCAAGTGGTGATCAATGGACTGAACAGCACAGAGCCTCTAGTGAAGGAATATGCTGCCTTTGTGCTGGGAGCAGCCTTTTCCAGGTGAGTAGGAAGGATGGAACCATTGACCAGGGTCATTTGGGCCTTCAGGTGATGTCTAGCTTTCTTCTTTTCCCGGTTGTCCTAGAAGTGTTACTTGAAAACTCAAGCATATCCCCTTCTACATTTCAGAGTAATCCTTATGCAACTAGATGCATTAGGATAATGGGGGCAGGGTATGTAGGGAAGAAGGGAGATTAAAACCATACAATGCTCAGGAGTCACTCCTAGAATCACTCAGTAGACCATAATTGATGCCAGGGATTGAAGCAAGGGTCAGCTACATGTAAGGCCACATCTTAGTCATTGTACTCTCCTGTCCCTAGAGGAAGATTTTGATTCTATCTTTATCCTACTAGAGAAGAATTTTTATCTATGTTCTACCTTCTATATTAGAACTCTGTGACTTTGTGTATAATATATGTATATATGGTTATTTAATTACACTTTAAGTTATATGCTATTATATTTATGGCTAATAAAAAGTTAGATAACCATAGATAATTGAGAGGGAGGAGAATGAACTCTTGAGTAGTGATTCTTCTTATGGAAAGGCTGTATCTGGTGAAGAGGATATGAACCTGACTTACCAGGGGGTAGATGGAGAAATGTCTGGGTCTAGTTAATAAGCAGTCTCTTGTTATCAGGCTCTCCAGGCTGGGAGTTGTTTGGAGCTGAGCTTCTTAAACTGGGGCAGCCATAGTTTGAGGGGATACATAACTGAATGTGGGGGTTGCAAACAACTTGACAAAGTGACCAAAAATTCATTCAAAATCAGATATATAATGAATCCAAGTTGTTTCTGACAGTGCTATTTGTGGAGAAAGGTGTGTGTGTGGGGGGGGGTCGTACCAGGTAGGAAAAATTAAGTTTAGTTTCTGCCATGTGCTAGACTGCCCATGAAAGAGGAATGGAAAGATGGGAAGAATGAGAAAAATGTTTGGGAACAACATCATTACACTAATCCTAAAAATTGGCAAGATATAACTGGTCCACTGGAACTATAGTTTCTCTCTTTACTGGAAAAATGACTGTTAGGATTATTTCTCTAAAACATGAACTAGTTTTTGTGTCCTTGCTGCAAGGGAGTGGATGCTGACTAGTCTGGCTTGGCCTGCTTGGGTGCAGTGATTGTGATGTGGGAACTTCGTTTTGAAAAGGTTTCCTTTACATCCCTACTTTTCTTAATCAGACTTCCAGTCTGATGTCTTCTCCTTCTTTTTACATATTTTCTTAGTTAAAATGGGTAATGGAGGGCAAAGGGGATACAGGCATCAGCTCTGACAAAGCTGAAAGGTAGTCTTAGTTAGGAAAGGCTGAGATTAGTGCAAGGCCAGTTTATGAGCCTGTCTTAATCTTCAAGCCCTAGTTACTCTGTGGTGTGCTACTAACACTCAAGACTTCGAGAGTTTTCCATCTCTTTTGGTATCACCTTTCAGAGCTTGAGTTTCCCAGGAAGCTCCAAAAAACATCTGTGCCTGTGAATCCACCTGTGAAGGTGGAGAAACCTCACATTTGTCATGGGCAGCTGTGTTTTCAGTCCTGGAGAACAAGCAGAGGGTTAGCGTAAGGCTTTAACAGCTTGAGAACTTATGGAGACTTACTCTTTGTTTCTGAAGCCTTTATAGAAGAGCTAAATCAAAGAATGTTCATCTTTCTTCCCAGGCTCTTTTATTTTTTTTCTATATTCCCAAGCATTTTATTTCCACTTTCAATTTGAACATATTACCCTACATGTCCTTTGCTTCTGGAAACATATTTACCAGGGGAAAGTGTAGCATTTGATGACACCTTTTGTTGAAGGTGAGCAAGAAATTTTAGATGGATGCATTGAATCTGCTTAGTTAGGTCGTAACTCACCCAAGAGCTGTGTCAATATGTGACATCAGTAAAACTTTCTGTGATTGTGGCTGTGCAACCCTCTGCTTGTTCTCCAGAACTGAAAAGTCCAAGGCATGAGACCATGTTAACATTTATATGGGCATCACTAATATTTAAACAGAGACGTGTGTAAAATATGGCAATATAGTGTTTTTGGTGGCAAACTGCTGTATTCATATTGTTCTAGCTGAGTTTTGATGTCTCACTGGAGGGCAGTTAGAGTGACAGCGTGGTATGGCACCAGAGCTTCTGGAAGCAAGCTTCTAAACATTGTGAAAATGACAATATTTTATGCAAAAATCTTGATAAAAAATAAGAGTATTCCTATGCATAGAAGTAGGTTTGATGACTGTCATTGGCTTTTCCTTATTTACCCTTAATGGCCTAGTGCTGGTTCTGTAGCTACTACCTACCTGCCCCTGGCACATAGGAGCAAGTATACTCACACACAGAATGATGGAATGAATGTGCTCTTTTTCAAGTGAACAGTAAGCGGGTAGAGAACATGTGGGAATCACGGAGCCCAGGCCATGGGGATGCTACTGAGAAGTCATTGCCTTTACTCTTTGATAGTACTGTCCAGTGGTGCAGGTCAGTATCCCAAAGTGAGTGATACAGTTGTGGGAGCATGAGCACAGTCCAAGGGGGGTGACAGTAACATCAAATACAATTTGGGACAGTTTTCTGTTAACTTCACTTAAAGATAATAAATTTCCAGGAGGGTGCTGAAGATTATTTTTTTTCCTGCAAAGGGGTGGGATAAGCCATATAAGTATGAGAACCTCTAGATGTTTATGTATTTGGGAGGACTTAGTTGACCAGGAATGAAACTCCAGGCCTTTCTAGACCCTTTGGTGGCTGTTTGCCCAGATCAACTGACTTCCCCTTTTTCTTTTCTTTTCTTTTTTGTTTATTTGGGTTATTTTGTTTTTGTTTTTTGTTTTTGGGTCACAGCCTGTGGCACTCAGGGGTTACTCCTGGCTCTGCACTCAGAAATCTCTCCTGGCAGTCATGGGGAACCACATGGAATGCCAGGATTCAAACCACTACTGGTTCAGCAATGTGCAAGACAAATGCCTACTGCTGTGCTATCTCTCCGGCCCCACCTTTTTCATTTTTTAACTGGTACTAATAATAGGTATCATCTGCATTGCAGAAGGTTGGGTGAGTATGGAATAAAATGTTCTGTAAATAAAAAATATGTCCTGTAAAAAAGGGGAGGCAGAGCAGAGGCGCAAGCCATAAGGCATCTGCCTTGCCTGCGCTAGCCTTGGATGGACCACAGTTCGATCCCCCAACATCCCATGCGGTCCCCCAAGCCAGGAGCGATTTCTGAGCGCATAGCCAGGAGTCACCGGGTGTGGCCCAAAAGCCAAAAAAAAAAATGCTTATAAAGCCCCAGTTTATGACTGCAGAGTATAATGTCATAATTATCATAAGTTTTCATGATGATTTCATGCATTACTGTGAGGTTTCACTGTAAGGAAATTCTTACAGGGGCCTCAAACTCACAGCCCACGGGCCGCAAACGGCCCTCCGTACAACATTTTGTGGCCCTGCCCTAGAGGAATCTTTTTTTGTTTTTTGTTTTTTTTTTGTTTTTTTGTTTTTTTGTTTTTGGGCCACACCTGGCATTGCTCAGGGGTTACTCCTGGCTGTCTGCTCAGAAATAGCTCCTAGCAGGCACAGGGGACCATATGGGACACCAGGATTTGAACCAACCACCTTTGGTCCTGGATCGGCTGCTTGCAAGGCAAACACCGCTGTGCTATCTCTCCGGGCCCTTTTTGTTTTGTTTTAGTTGTTTGGGTCACACCCCCCAATGTTCAAGGCTTACTACTGACTTTGCACTCAAGGATCACCCCAACTTTGCCTCCTGCGGCCCCCAGGTAAATTGAGTTTGAGACCCCTGGATCATAAGCCTTTCTCCTCCTAATTTTTCTGCTAACATGGTTATGTTCTATCTTGTGGTACTAATCTTGCTGTTTCCTGAGAGTGTAAGTTTGTCAACCTGGGTTAATTGCTTAATAAGGCCTCCTTACACATTTCTATGGATGAAGTGATAACTTCTCTGATGTTCAGCATAAACAATTATTGCAAGATCAATAAGAGTTGGCTAAGTGTAATTGATGTTGCCACTGAAATAGTTTGTTTATTACTCATACTTATTCATGAGTCATACTTTTGATTTTCTACCTTTCTTACAATTTTCTACCATGTGTTGCTCATGTAGATGGCAATTTAATCTTTGTTAAACATTTTCATCCTCCCTGTTTGGAGATAGGGAGGTAGGAATGCTGATGCTCGGGTGTCATCTTTTCATGATTTGTTATAATTTTAAAAAATTTCCTTCTTCAAGTCAGTTATTTCTAGTGGCCTTTCTAAGACATGATTTCATCTTCCACTGCATGTTGTGTCAATCTGTAGTCTGACTTTTTGGTCTCTGTGGTTCCTGTCAAGTCATTTTGTGGTTTTGTGCAAGGGACGTCTCAGAAAGACCCAGTGAATTTCAGAGGCTTTGCCTCCTTCTGTTATCTCATTTTGGTTTTATTTCTCAGCAAACTGGCTGCCTGATTTTTTTTTTTCCTTTCATCTTCCTATATGCAGCTTTTGCCTTTTAAGTTATATCATCAAGCTGGTGTGTTTACCGCAGGGAGCACTGACCTGTCTTTTCTTGTGTCCCCGCCTCAGTCACTTTTGGTGTTCTGTTCCATCTTCTATGTCACAGTTGCAGCTGAATATGTGTGAATTGTTATGCCATTACCCAGGCCTCTATCTGTTCATTATATGTGGTACTTTGGTTTGAAAAATCCTTGAACTCTTTAGTACATGTTGAATGTGCCACAGGACCTTCATTGGACTGTGATTAGATGCTCTTGTGGTGGAAAACAGACCTGTGCTTCCTTTTTCTTGGCATCTTCCTTGAAGATTACTTATATCTGTTTACAGAGTGAATGTTCTCCCCTATCCCTGACTGTTCACCCTTTCAGTTCTTGCTTCATTGGTGCTTTAGTTTCCTCTAGTTTACTAGCTATACTTGTTCCACTGAGGTCTTCCCAATTCATTTTTGACCATTCTCCTATGTCAGACATCATGCTCCAACAAATGGAGCCATTTGTTGACCTCCAATTTCTAGATTTTTTTTCTGTCACACTCCACGAATTCCAGTGCTCATCTGCATCTTCTTGCCTCTGTGTTTCCTGATGACTTTTCTGAGCTTTTGGAGCATTTCCAAGTCCACTGACCTTTGTCTCTATTTCTCTCATCCTTAACCTATATGAAAAGTCATTTCCCATTCCTCCCCCCACAAGGTCTCACATTTTCTGAGCACCTCCACAATCTCTTCAGACCTTCACTTCTCCTGTTGAACATGTTTTAATCTTTATTTGACCTCCAGCCTTGGCACTATACCTTTTTTTCCATTGCTTATAACTGCACCCTCTCGTTCCTGTCTTTGCTTCTTCAAATCCCTGATAGTCTCATTACCCTCCACTGACCCCTGTTTACTACCAATTTTCCCATCATCTTTAACCCACTAACCATTACCTTATTTCCCTTCATGACTTCTCAAAAGAGTAGACAAAAAAGATTCAAATAAATGTACTTGAGCAGTATGTTCCTACAATCTCTAAAGTTTTTCAGTAGTATTTGTTTTTGCATTGTTGACAGCTCTGTAGTCAACAGTGTTGCCACTACTTTCCTTAGGAAAGTACTTCTTGACTTCCATGCCTTGATAGTCCCTTGATTCTTGGATCGGTAGAATTACTCTAATTTTCCTTTTATGCCAGCATTATCTTCTTACTGTCTCCTAAGTATTACTGTTCACTGAGGTTGTTTCACCACCATGTCCCTCTTCTCAAAGTTTTCTCTATTAATGACTCTTTTTATTTCTGTGATTTAAAGTCTACCTCATTGTGGATAAATATATGTTTAAGACATAACATGTCTATTATAAGTACCAACTTTCTCCTCAGTTCTCATTCTCCATTTTTCCCAGACTCTCTGTACCTCAAACTCAAGGAGAAGTGAATTCATTTGTCTTTCTTTCATAAAATGAGGATTTTCCTCCTACGTTCTTTTTAACCTATTTTTAGAAACATGATTGTCATATTTACCCATTCTTGAAACTTTTGAGTGATATTCAAGACATTTCTATTTGGTTCATGAATGAAGTCTGTGGACTTTTACTTACATTATTGTTATTTACTAAACTATGGCTTCACACTTTTTATTTTTAGGAAACTCTGATACTACGGGGATGGCAATAGGAAAGGAATTCCTTTTCATCGTGCTAGAAGATGAACCATGAATGATCCCATTCCCCATGGGTGTGGATCGATTTTTGGAGGTGGGCGTTGACCCAGTTATAATATTAAAAAATATATTTGCCAGGAAGGATTTTTCTCTTTATAAAAAAGAAAGTAAGGAGTGAGGAGACACTGGCATTCTTCCTGCCTTGGTTATCTTGAAGCTTTAACAGGTGCCTAGGACCCATGAGATAGGAGCACAAATTCAAAGAGCCAATGTGCCGGGAAGGAAACTAGAGGGGAAAGACAGCAGGAACTGGGTTCTTTATGATATGACTGACTGCATTACTCTGCTGATTTTGAAGCTGCCCAGACTTGGCATGTAAAGATAACTAAATAGAATTATTTAGTAAAAAAAAAAAAAGTTAGGCATTGTTGTATTTCTTACATATTTATATTAATAAAATTTCTAAAATCTCTTTTGTATCTTTAATTTCTTTAAAATTTCCCCTTTGCAGCTTCTTAGCAATCACCCCAATTTGCAGTTTTGTGCTTGTTTGATTGCTTGTTTACTGTTATCAGCCCTCCTAGACAGTATGAGAATAGGCTAAATTTTCTTTTAATTTCACCCAAACATCTTCAGGGAGCTTGGGGGGTCACTCCAGGTGATTCTAAGTTAATGGAGTTGGAGGTTTAATTCTAAAGCCTATGGATGTGGTGCCAGGGATTACCCAGGTCACCTCAGTGGTACTCAGGGATTTCCAGGGCTATAGCCTTACAAGGTGGTGGTGGGATCCCTCCATGATTGTACCTGGTGATGCTCAGGGGATCATATAATCCATCCAGGGAATTGCAATGAGTCCATTGCAGCAAGGCGTGCACCTAACCCCTGTACTGTCTCTTGGCCCCTTGTCTTTTTTTTATTTTAATATTGATGTTTTTCTAATATATATCCCAGTGCTTAGTATTCAGTGTTAGGACACAAAAGAAAAAAACCAATGCCTTTGAAATGAAATACTTTCACACAGTCAGGAATGGGGGCTAAACAGAGAGTGCTTTCTCTATTATTAATGATGTAATAGTGGGTGATTCAGACACCATATCTTGACCCTTTAAAATCTAAGGCCATGGAAATAAATGTGTAACCTTCTGGATAAAGGCCCAGAAAATAGGTTAGAGATTGAGATGAGGTCAGATGTTGGAGAAACGGGCACTTGAATAAAAGTTCATATATGACCCCTAGGACTAGCTCTGGCCTCTTGGCTCCAGGAGCTAATTTTTCACACTCCTGCAGTGACAGGGGATGCACTCAAACCATTTTGTCTCTGATAAATTGATTAGCATATTAACCATGATTGGCCAGGGCAATGGGAGCTGTAGCTCTTAAAGCTGCATTCAAAGACCCATCACTTTTTCCAAGGGGCAGTCAATGACAAATGGAAAATGAACTGTAGGACTGACCAGCCTCCCCTGAGTACTTGCAGAAGGCAAAACTTTATTGGAGGGAGGAGGGCACCACTCTGCTTAGTGAATGTGTCAGCATTTCTTCTGTCCCTGTGGCCAGACTATCTTTTTCTTTGTCCTCTATGTGACTGCTTCAGAGTTTCTGTTGGCCATCACTTTCTGAGTCTTCTGCAGATCTCCAGCCTAAAAAGCTGATTCCTTTCACTTCATTAATATTTTTTTTGTTTTTGGTAGGGGGCATATCTGGTTACATTCAGGAGTTATTCCTAGCTCTGTGCTAAAAAAAAATCACTCTTGGCAGGCTTGGGGACTATTTGGGATGCTGGGGATCAAACCCTGATTGGCCATATGCAAGGCAAATGCCCTACTCATTGTGCTATTGTTAAAGCTCCAACTTCATTAGTATTTCTTGTCTGGTCTCTTAAATTTTAATACATGCAATTCTTGGGGCCGGAGAGATAATGCATATGGTAGGACATTTGCTTTGCACGTGGCCAATTTGTAAAAATTATAAAAAAACATAAGCAATTTGTTGTGTATGTCAGTTCTTGCTTTTTCCTAACAAAAGTGAAAGCTGGAACCAGAGAGATACTATGGTGGACAGGACAGTTGCCTTGTACCCAACAAACCGGATTCAGTCCTCAGTATTTGATATGGTTGGCCAAGCCCTGCCAGGATTTCATTTCTTGGTGGGATATAAAAATAAGATAGTATGGTATTAGTATCCAGAGACAATAGAGACAAGGCCAAAAGAACCAGTTCATGATAGCAAGTTTGCCAATAGATAGTGGGGGAGTGCAGTGAGAGCAGAGAAGGAACAACTGTGACAATGACAGCTGGAAATGATCGCTCTGGACAAGAACTGGGTACTAAAAGGAGGTAAAGTGATATCATGATACCCTTCAGTAAAAGTATTGCAAACTACAGTGTCTAAAAGGGGAAAACGGTACAGAAGGAAAGAGAGAAAAAGGAGGAAAATGAGAGAGAAGAAAAATGTCTGTTACAGAGACAAACAGGGGGAGAGGGCTGGAAGGAAACTGGGGGCATTGGTTTCAAGAAATGTGCACTGCTGAAGGGATTAGTGTTGGACACTGTATGATTGAAACTCAGTCAGGAACGATTTTGTAACTATCTCACAGTAATTCAGTTAAATAACTTATTTATAAAAAATAAAATAGAATATCAAATAAATAAACTATAATAAAAGTGAAAGTTCCTTGAGAGTGGAAACCTGTACTTAAGTCTGTGCTCCTCACAGTTCATGGTGCAAATTTTTGTCTGCCGCTAAAACTGAGATCACTGAAAATTGGCAGGAAGAATAAAATCATTCAAAGCAGAGGTTTAAATTTTTTCTCTCCTTTTTCATTTTATATTTTTCAATATGTATGCATTATGTTTATAATTGAAATTAAAAAAAAACAGGACTAGGAGACTTCAGTACATATTAAATAGTGATCTCTCCCCACTCCCCGAACATAAATCCTAAGAGATTTGGAACACCAACGCATGCCGTTGTCCTCGGGACATTCCCCGTTTCCTCGAGACTGAGAACCTGCTGACTTCCGCAGGTATTGTAAATTGTAGAAAGGAGACAAAGCCTGAGCCCTTGAAAAGGAAAATTATAAAAATTAAAATACTCCATCTAATAGGAGATAGTAAGGTAATTTAGTTTTGAATGGAGGCAAGAAGAATTCCCCAGAGAATTTGTCACCCAAGTCAGTACGAGTACATTTGGACTTGAAATTATACAAATAAATTTTTTGTAGCTTGGAAAATCTGAAAACCAAGAATTTAGTTTATAATGACCTTGAGAAATAGTAAGCTGGAAGAAATGTTTGCAACTTATATCATAGAAACAGTATTGATATACCTAACATATTTTTATAAAGATTACTTCTAAAATAGAAGGTAGACATTCTAACAAAGCTGCAAAAAATGGACTAGACTATTTGCAAAAATAATAGGGCTGAGAGATGGCTCAAAGGGCCGGCATGTGTGTTTTGCATGTAGAGGTCTAGATTTAATCCATGCATGGTCTTCTGGCACTGCTAGCCCCTGAACAATAAAGTTGCAACAAGTAGATGATTAACCCCCAGAATTGTATGGTTCCCCCAGAACTGCTAGGTACAGAGACCCCAGACAACAATAGTAGTAGCGAGTAGATGTCTTAACTGCATGAAAAATACTTACCTTACATATGAGAAAGACCAATTAGGGGGCCGGAGTGATAGCACAGCGATAGGGCATTTGCCTTGCATGCTGCCCATCCAGGACTGATGGTGGTTCTAATCCCAGCATCCCATATGGTCCCCTGTGCCTGCTGGGAGTGATTTTTGAGCACAGAGCCAGGAGTAACCCCTGAGCGCCACCAGGTTTAAACATGGATGTACATGGAATCTATTATGCTGAGTGAAATAAGTCAGAGAGAGAGAGAGAAAGATGCAGAGTGGTCTCACTCATCTATGGGTTTTAAGAAAAATGAAAGACAGTTTTGCAATAATAATTTTCAGACACAAAAGAGAGAAGTGCTGGAAGTTACAGCTCACCTCATGAAGCTCACCACAAACAGGGATGAGTTTAGTTAGAATAAATAACTACATTTTGAACTATCCTAATAATGAGATTGTACGAGGGAAATAGAAAGCCTGTCTAGAGTACAGGCGGGGGTCGGGTGGGGAGGAGGGAGATTTGGGACATTGGTGATGGGAATGTTGCACTGGTGATGGGTGGTGTTCTTTACATGGCTGAAACCCAAACACACCCAGCAGCACTCAGGGGTTACTCCTGGCTCTATGCTCAGAAATCACTCCTGGAAGCCTTGGGGGACCATATGGGATGCCAGGATTCGAACTACTGACCTTCTGCATACAAGACAAACACCTTACCTCCATGCTATCTCTCAGCCCCTAGAAGCACACTGAACTTAACTACCAGGTTAACAAGTCTGATGTTTGTTTTGTTGGTGAAACTGTGGGGCCAGGTTCTCGTGCATGGCTGACAGATATATAAAAAAACAGTGCAGCCTTTATAGAAAGAAACTTGAAACTGTGTAACAAAATTGCATATATGTTTGTGTGTATTTAATTAACCTTAAAATAGTATCCCCGTTTTCAGAATTCTTACCTCTAAGGCATTTTGGTAAAAATTATGAAGACATATATATTCAGTGTTTATCAAATGGCACTATTTGATTTGTACGTGTGGCAGGGAGAGGGGTTGCTTTGTGGGCCACAACTGCTGTACATTGGGTTTTCTCCGGGCTCTGTGCTCAGAGATCAATCACTCCTTGATTCTGGGGACCACATGTAATTCTGAGCATTGTACCTTGGTGTACAAAGTGAGTTCTTTGTGTTTTGGGGTTTTTTTTTGGGGGGGGTCACATCCGGCGGCGCTCAGGGGTTACTCCTGTCTCTGTGCTCAGAAATTGCTCCTGGAAGGCTCAGGGGACCATATGGGATGCTGGGATTCAAACCATCGACCTTCTGCATGCAAGGCAAATGTCTTACCTCCATGCTATCTCTTCGGCCTCGTGTTCTGTACCTTCTATACTAATTCTCTGACTCCAGATAGCACTATTTGAAAGAGCAAAAGACAGAACAAACTAAATCCTAAATGTCCATTAATAGGCGACTGATTGAGTGAATTGCAGAATTTATTTCCTGGAATGCTATAGAGTTGTATAAAGGGTTGAATATTTGTGTGTAATATAGAATGTTTATTTTGTGATATATACATGTGTGCATGAATAATTAATGATTAATCATTGTGCTATTAATCATGTGTACATATTTATATTTGTTTAGACAAAGGATAAAAGACTTGGGAAAAACTAAGTAATCATACAAGTATTTTACATATTTTTAATCTCCATTAAAAATATAAAAATCCATAAAAAATGAAAGCAAAATGAAACTGCTGTATCTAGCTGTCTGTGGCATAATCACACAGAAAGGAACAATTTAGTGCAATTTTTTAACCCAGTAATTTGACACTATATATTTGAGATATATCTCAAATACTATTTTTAAAATCTGCAAGATTTTGCGATTGGAGCAATAGTATAATGGGTAGGGCACTTGCCTTGCATGAGGCTGACCAGGTTTAATCCCTGGCACACTACATGGTCCCTGAGCCCACCAGGAGTGAACCCTGAGTGCAGAGCCAGGAGTCAGCCCTGAGCACTACTGGGTGTGACCCCAAAACAACAAACCCTGCACAGTTTTTTAGAAATTGTATTATTGATGGGAAGATTCGTAGTATTAGACTGCTGCATGAATATGGGATAAGGCAAAAGACAATAATGCTCGTTTCTCAAGAAACCAGGACTTTTGCAGCATAAAGAAGAGATATTGATGTTAAATTAAAGATTGGGTAATTCCCTGGGATCTTCATCCTGACTTTGAGTTAGGAATCAGAGTATGATTTCATGATGAGTTCCTTTTTTTAACTGTTCAATGAGAGGATGTTTCTCTCTTTCTCTCTCTCTGTCTCTTGGTTTGGTACCAGGGATTGAATCTGGGCCTCTTGCATGCCACACTATGCTAACCTTGATGAACTATCTCCTTGAGCCATTGACTGCACATATTTTTAAAGCTAAGTGATGGGCTTCTGCATTGTTATTTTACCATTCTCTGTACTTAGTGTATAGATGAAAATTTCCATTCGAAAAGGCAATTTTCTGGATGTAGTTAAAAACATTGGCAGAATTTCCAGCTTAGAAAAAAGTAGAAATTTTTTTCTTTGAAATAATATATCTTAAATTAAAGCCTGAAAGCTGCTTCACAAAGAAAGCATTTCAATAATCTTGAGTTTATAATCGAAATATCAAAACACACACCAAATAAGATACTTTGAGTGAAAGGCAGCAGACAAATTAGATTTGCTAAACTACAGCTATTTTGAAGGTGAGGAATATAAAATTCTAATATGTTTAAAGAAAAATATTTCCCCAAAAGAATGAGTAAAAACTTGGGGCTGGAACGATAGCACAGTAGATAGGACAGTTGCCTTGCCTGTGACTGACCCAGGTTTGATCGCTGACATCCCATATGGCTCCCTGAACCTACCAGGAGTGGTTCTGCCAGGAATGCAATGCCAGGAGCATTGCCTGCGTATCACTGGGCGTGGCTTCAAAACAAAACAAAAATCATGAGTAAAAACTAACAGACTGTCAGAAATGACAGTGTCCAGAAATAGTGAAAAGATCCAGCGGAGGGAGAGGGACTCCATGGCTAAAGTGCTGGCCTTACAGACATGAGGCTGAATTCAATCCCAGACATTGTACAAGCTCTGAGTACAGTTCTACATTTTATACCTAGTGGCCCTGTAGTCCCTGGTGTCGCCAGTAGTTTCCAGCTGCACTGCAGCCAGGTGTATTCTTGCACCTCAAACAAAGGATTTGACTCCCCCAGGTGGGTACCACAACTAAAAAAAAGGTAAACCCCATGAATGTCACCATTGATAAGCAATTATGTTAGCACTGCAGTGAACCAGTGAGTGAGCACTAGCACTAAACTGTGCAGAAGCCACACAGCTAAAGAGGGCCAGAGAGATAGCTCAGTGGATGGGGGCCTAAGCTTTACATAAGGGCAGCCTGGACAGTGTGTGTGTGTGGGGGGGGTGAGATCTCTGCTGTACTGCTTGATCCCCTTGTGCACTGCCAGGTATGAATCCTTCCACACCCCAAAAAATAGTTTAACCTGAGGGCCTGGAATATAAATGAAAGGGCTGGAGATGGAGCTGTGGGTTGGTCCCTAGAACTCCATAATAACTAAGCATCACCGAGTGTGGACCAAAATAGAAAAATAAAATAAAAGAATGCAATCTGGTTCCAAGAGATGTCTCAAGACAGGAGTGCATGCCTAGCATGTGGAGCCCTGGGTTTGACCCACAACACTACTACCTAGTACCAACATCATTACTGGGGTGATCATGTGACTCTTAATCACTACCCTAGTAGTCCAGATGGTCAGTACATCTGGGTTTGCACAGCCAAAGCAGGTATTGGCCAAGACTGACTCTTTGGTCCCCTGAGCAATCCTAGCAGGCAAAAAATAAACAAAACAAAAACCTAAAATCAAACTCAAAATCATGTGACCCAATGTGTATGTGTGGATGTTGTGTATGTGCAAGCACCCCATTTAAGAAACACAACCCTCAGCAATAATCTCTGCTGAGTGTGTGAAATCACAACATGATGTGTGATTTTTGATGAGCACCAGACTGGCAAATGTGTGCAGGTGGATGACCCCCTCTTTTTTTTTTTTTTGATACTTTTGGGGGGGGGGGGAATCACAGCTAGTGACGCTCAGGAGTTACTCCTGGCTCTTCACTCAGAAGTTGCTCCTGGCAGGCTTGGGGACCATATGGAATGCTGGGATTTGAACCAGGGTCTGTCCTGCGTTGGCCGCATGTAAGGGCCTTACTGCTGTGGTATCGCTCCAGCTCCCATGATGACCCCTTCATTTTAACAATATGAACAGAAAGAAGGGAAGGGGAAATATACAGAAAGAGCTTCTCGGAGTGGAAAATGTAATCGTTGTGATTAGGAACTTGGCACATGAGGTAAGTAACATAGAAGACATAATAGAAGAGGAATTAACTGAATTCCAGGGTTGGAGTGAAGTCTAGAATTGAAGGAACTTCCCCAGTACGTAACATGAGAACAGACTGGAACCTTTTTGTTTTGTGATTGGATATGACATTTTCTTTTTGTTTGGGGAAGAATTAAGATATTTTCCATTGAAAATTCAAAGCTCAAGCTTAAGAGATAGAATAGCAGGTGGAGCATTTGTCTTACCTACCGTCTGAGTCATATTTAATCCCTGATACCCGTATAGTCCCCCAGTTCCTGCCAGGAGTGATTCCTGAGCACTATTGGGTGTGACCCCAAACAAAAACAACATAATTCAAATATGTAAAATGTTATAGTTTAATCTTCCATTTTACATTTAATTGTCTTGTTCTGGAGACAACCTGCATTTATTATTATACAACTGTATCTCTATACATATACCTATATATAAATTACCTTTTCCATGGAGCCACTGTGCTCGGACTTACTCCTTTTCTCTCCTCAGGAATTACTCCTGGCCAGAGCTGCAGGGACCGAGTCATTGTGAGTTGTATACAGGGCAAGCACCCTAATCCTTATATTATCTTTTCAGGCCCTACTATTTTTTTAATTAAATATATTTTTTTATTTAAGTAACATGATCATATTTGGGTTACAGTCATAACCAGAACACCCCCCTTCACCAGTGCAACAATACCCCCTCCCCCCTTCCCATCCCCTACCTCAATGGTCCTCAAACTACAGCCCACGGGCCACATACTGTATTTATTCCCATTTTGTTTCTTCACTTTTAAATAAGATTTATGCAGTGTGCATAGAAATTTGTTCATAATTTTTATTTTTACTATAATCTGGCCCTCCAACAGTCTGAAGGACAGTGAACTGGCCCCGTTTAAAAAGTGTGAGGACCCCTGCCCTACCTGCATTCGAGACAGGCACTCTACTACAGTAATTTGTTTTTAAGTTCAGTAAGTTGTATTTTTTTCCTTAAAGGATAAGAGTAAAAAAAATATAATAAAGGTGTGGTAGTGGCAATCGCCAATGTTTGCATAGGTCCAGAAAAATGGAGAAAATGGAAAAAAAGTCTTTGACCTGATTACAAAAAGGCCTCACCCCAGAAGTTTATTGGCATAAGACAGACTTTGGGTTCCAGGCATACCAGTCTATCCAACTCCAGTCATTCTCAAGGTCCTGGTGAAACTTTTGCACACTTTAGCTATAGCTGGTATCAGACTTTTATATTTAAAGACTCTGGATTCTGTGCATTTCTTTCGTCGATGTCAGGCTGATGTGGAACATCCTCTAGGTTCAGCATATCATTAAATGCAGAGCGATCTGCCCTGCATGCAGACTGTTGCTGAGTCGTCCAGGCCCTACTTTTTAAATTTTATTTATTTTTTGGGTTTTGGGCCACACCCAGTGATGCTCAGGAGTTATTCCTGACTATGTGCTCAGAAATCACTCCTGGCTTAGGGGACCATGGGACACTGGGGGATCAAACCACAGTCCGTCCTAGGTCAGCCAGGTACAGGGCAAATGCTCTACTGCTGTGCCACCGCTCCGACCCCTCCAGCCCTTACTTTTAAAAAAAAGCTTGTTTTTATAGTTTATTTTTATAGAGTTAGCATTGCTTTAAAGCATGTTAATGTTTATATATATTTAGGGGTACAATATTACCACATCATGTTCCCACCAAAGTGCTCACATCCTTCTGCCCGTCCACTGGGCCTTTTCAGCTATCTTCCAACCCTTTAGCAACCTCAGTCTGCAGTCAAGGTCTAAGGTTTATTTCGTTGGACAGTGCCTCTTCCTGTGCTTTGTTTATATACCACATTTAAGTGATCTTGATGGTATTCATTTCGAATATATGGTGATGGGGCCTTTGAGGCCACCCATGGGGATACTTAGCTTGGCAGTGCAGGTGGTTTTTCAATGCTGAGAACTACCAGGGCTATGCCAGCAGTGCTTGGGAAACCATGCCAGTCTGGGGATTGCCACTGGTACCTCATACATGCAAGGGATGCACTCCACCTCTTTTGGTTTTTGGGCCACACCTGATGACTCTCAGTGGTTACTCCTGACTATGTGCTCAGAAATCACCCCTGGCTTGGGGGACCATATGGGATGCTGGAGGATCAAACCACGGTCCGTCCTAGGTTAGCGTATGTAAGGAAAATGCCCTACTGCCTGCACCACCACTCTGGCCCCAACACTCTACCTCTTTAAGCCGTATCCCTGGCTTGATTTTTTTTCTCTAGAAAATTAGATATAAATTTCATTTTATCTGTACAGATTTCATTCTATCCATTCCATTCTGTTGTCACTGTTTAATGGAATAACAATTTCTAACAGTTGCTATTCCATTAAAATAATCTTTTCCCCCTGACTACTTAAGACTTTTGTATCAGCTATTTTCTGTATTTCTAATGTTATCTTTAGTTGCACTTTTTTTTTGATATGTGGGATGGAGGGTCATTTAGTACCAGAGACCAAATTGAGGCTATCACATAAATAGCATATGTTTGAGCTCCTTGAATTATCTCCCTGGCTTCTAGCTTCATATGTCTAATATCCTGCCTGATCTATATTTGCATTTATTCAGTCTGGATTTGTGTCTTTCATCTGTTCAAGAGCATTTTAAGTCGTTACTTTTTCAAATATTTTCTGTGTTCTCTTTCTGGGATTCATATTAAAATAGACCTTGTGGGGGCTGGAGTGATAGCACAGCGGATAGGGCATTTGCCTTGCATGCAGTGACCCAGGTTCCATCTTTGGACATTCTATATGGTCCCCTGAGCCTGCCAAGAGTGATTTCTGAGCTGAGATCCTGGAAATAACCCCTGAGCACTGCCAGATGTGGCTCAAAAATCCCAAAAAGAGATAAAATAGACCTCTCTGGGAACTAGAATGATAGCACAGTGGTTAGGACATTTGCCTTGCATGTGGCTGACCCTGGTTTGATCCCATTTGATATCCTGAGCCTGCCAGGAGTAATTTCTGAGTGCAGAGCCAAGAGTAACCCTTGAGTGCTGCCAGGTGTGGCCTCAAATCAAACCAAAACAATAAAAAACTTCGTATTCAGCCCTCCACACTTCTTTTTATAATATGAAACTTTATTTAAAGACTTTGACAAAGTTGTTTACAATGTGGTTTCACGTATTCATGTTTCACTACCAGTCTCACCACCAATGTGACCTTCTCTCCACTAATGCTCCCAGTTTCGCACCCACCCTCCAAGCCTGCTCCCTCAGCAGGCACAAAATAATTTACTTTACATTGCTTGTTGCAACATGCATCTCATTTGGTGTTACTGAACTCATTGAGGATTTACCTAGCTTTTTAGGTGCTAGTTGAACCTCCTGTATTACTGTTTTAACTCATTGAGCTCAGTGGGATTCTATGTAACTTTCCCATCAAAATTTTTATGCTCCTACTGAGCTGTTGGCTTGGAAGTTTGGAGGTATTACATAACTACATATGTGGCCAAGTACTTCAGGAGTTTTGGTACTGGGACTCAGTCTTCCTGCATCCTGCAAAGGCTCCAGAAAGCTGAGCACATTGGTGGCAGAGCCTACCTGTAATAACTCAGCTGCCTGTGTCTCTCCACTACTTTCTACTACTTTACATCAGTAGTTCTGTTTGCTGATCCTGCAGCCCATCAGGGGGTAGGTGACTGTGCAAAGTGTGCCTTCCATATTTCTTCAGCTATTTTACATATTTCCCATCTTTATGGAATATTTCTGAAGGTTTTGATTTTTTTGGATTTTTTTGTTTGTTTGTTTTTTGGGTCACACCCAGAGATGCTCAGGGG